>NC_081415.1:319104811-319277311 GCF_030272615.1 Cryptomeria japonica
ACTCCAACTTAACTTCCTCTTCACTGACTTTTTCTCTCAAGTAATGATATTTGATTGACACATGTTTAGTTTTTGAATGTTGCATTGGATTGTTTGACATGTTAATAGCACTAGAATTATCATGGTATATGATAGTAGGATCATCATAGACAACTCTGATATCCTTCAACATTTTCTTCATCCAAAATACTTGAGTGTAGTTAATAGCAACATCAATGTACTCAGCTTCAGCAGTAGATAATGACATTGAATATTGTTTCTTACTAGCCCATGAAACCAATTTCTTACCCAAAAAGAAAACACCACTAAATGTAATCTTCTAATCATCAATATCACTAGCCCAATCAATATCAGTGTAAGCACATAACATGAAATCATCATTCCTTAAATACCACAAACCATAATCCAGAGTCCCCTTCAAGTACCCAAATATGCTCTTTACAATAGTAACATGACTCTATTTCAAATCAACTTGATATCTAGTAGCTATAAACACAACATGCATAATGTTCAGCCTAGTTTGAGTAAGATATAGCAATTCACCAACCATAGATTTGTACTCTCTGATTATCTTTTGAAGAATCGTCATTCTTAAATAATTTGCATCGAATCACCATAGGAGTTCCAACCAATTTGGAGTCATCTAATCCAAACTTCTTTAGAAATTCCTTTACATATTTAGTTTGAGATATAAAAATACCTTTTCTAGTTTGTAAAATATGCAAACCTAAGAAAAAATTCATCTCACCTATCATAGACATCTCAAATTATTTCTGCATATCACCAGCAAACTTCATGCTCAAGTCATCATCACCTCCAAAAATAATATCATCAACAAAGAGTTCAACAATCAAGATGTTATCATTCTCAATCTTAACGTATAGATTATTGTCAATAGTGTTGGCATTGTATTGTCATTGATGTCAACTAGTAAGTATGTCAACTAGTATGAAAGACATTTTTACCGAATATAATGCTTGTTGGTATGTTGATATCAACTGGTATGGGATGTCAACCGGTAAGTATGGCAACCGATAAGAAAGCAAACCCAGTAAGTGTAGTCCTATATAACATGACCTAACCAATTAAATAGTGAAGTATATGATATGAAGGTTAACCGGTAAGTGTATACTGATATCATGTTTGGTCGATGACCAAAGTTTAACCAACACAACCAAGTGAGTTGGATGCTGACAAAGATGTCAGGTGGACTCTAGGTGGCGAACGTGCAGTGGTAGGTGAATGGTGTGTTGGTGAGGTAGTTGTTGACTAAGTCTGTATTAAATGTCGACTGCAAAAATCATGGATTAGCTATAGAGGATTGCGGCTCAAAGAAGATCGAAGGGCAGAGATTTGATTATTTGACATCATGATCAAAGTAGGATATTTGATCATCTAGTTGACCTGGAGAAAGAAATTGCTAAATCATTTACTGATTGACAAAATCAAGACTGATGAATAGAGTCGAGTCTGCTAAATATAGTAAAAGTTCATAGGAAGAAAAAAAAGAGGATAGATCTTTTTTACTGTACTATTACAGGTTACCGATTGAGGAAATATGAGATCCAATTTGATTTGGATCGAGGTCGGTGAAGAAAACTCTAAGTGTGTGAAGTTTGAGTTTGTGTTTTGGCAGGAAAGGATATATATAAATATGCAAATCAAAACTTAAGGTTGTTGAGAGAGAGTATGCTTGATGAGACATCTATGATATAGTGAATCTCTAGAATAAAAGAGTTGATCATTTTGAGTGTGATAAAAAATATTGAAGCAACTGAGTGTTGGAGAAGAACCAGTAAGGAAGGTTTAACTGGAAAGGGTTAAGGCAACTGGTAAAATGTTATAGAGTATTACAATCTATTAAACCTATAGTGTCTGAACCAGTAAGAGATCAGTAGAGAGTGAAGGAGAGAAAGGTGAGTTTTAGAGAAGATCTAACAAGGCTGAAACTAAGTTGATAGAGGATCCAGAAACTAAGAATAGAAGACTGGTATAACAAAGAAGAAGTAATACAGAAAAGAGGTTTAATCGGTAGAGTGAATAGTTTCCAGGTGTTACAAAACTCATTTGAAACTAGGTGTTTATCATTGTATTGAGTTTATATCTCATTGTATTCATTGAGTTGGTGCTAAGAATAGAATAGGGTTTGGTTCTCCTTTGGGTAGGTGCCCATAAATTGCTACGGGTTGGTGCTCCTTGAGTTGGTGCCCTAAACATTGTAAAACTATTATTTCACTGTGAGGCTAGATTAGAGTAGTAGATCTCCGAAAATATTTCTCACCGAGATTTTTATCACATTGGGTTTTCCTCATATATGTGATGTACTCTTGTGTGTGATTGCTTGCTAGTACTTTCATTATCCTACCAATTGCACACATTGTTTGAAATTGTTTATAATCACTGATTTACCCCCCTCTTAGTGATATCTTGTGTTATACAATTGGTATCAGAGCCTTAGGTTCCCTATTTGTCAAAGTTTTCTCTATCTTGGGTAGATTCTGGTTTAAGAACACAATGGCAAGGAATGAATTCTCCTCCTCCAAAGCTCCGATGTTTGATGGTACCAACTATGCCTTCTAGAGCAGAAGAATGGAAACCTATCTATCCTCCCTAGGTTTTGATGTTTGGATGTTTGTGCACATTGGGTATACTGTCCCTAATAATCCTCATACAGATCTAAATGCTAAGAAGGAGTATGAAAATAATGTCAAGGCCAAGCGTGTTGTTCTTAGTGGTATGTCTGATAATGATCTTGTTAAGGTCATGCACTACTCATCTACCAAGGAAACATGGGATAAGTTGAAAATATTATTTGAAGGAGATGTCAAGATCAAGGAGGCTAAACTGCAAACATTAAGAGGTCATCTTGAAGGCTTGAAGATGAAAGATGAAGAGAATATTTTTGATTATCTTCACAGAATTGATGAAACGATGAATACTATTAGAGGACTATCTCAGCAATGAGTTGGCACATTCCCGACCAATGATACAACTACCTCAAGTCAGCATGCAACTTCTTAACCCCGGGATGCGCTGCATAAGGAGCTCTATGAGCCTCCATGACAATGAACTCTCGCAATCCTCTGGAGGAAGGTACATAAATGCGCCCTCTGTGGCGTAACAGTCCATCAGACTCCAAAGAATAATCCACATATTTCCCTTCTAGAGTAACCTGAGATCGTATTACCTGACAAACCTCTGCATATCATCCATCCTCTAGCAAGTGCTGTAGTATACGGTCTCTCAAGTCCGTGCCCATGGATATGGTGTAAACCTTGTGACGTCTCCTACTCAAGGCATCTACAACTACATTTTCCTTACCTTTGATGTAGTGAACGTCAAAATCATATTCGCACAAGAACTGCATCCATCTCCTCTGACGTGCATTAAGGTTCGGCTGAGTGAAGATGTACTGAAGACTCTGATGATCTGAATGCAACTCGAAGTGATGTCCTAAAAGGAAGTGTCTCCACCTCACAAGTGCATGCACTACTACTGTGAGCTCAAGGTCATGAGTGGGATAATTAAGTTCATGAGTCTTAAGTTTCCTAGACTTGAAAGCTATGGCCCTACCATCCTGCATAAGAACTGCCCCTAAACCCTCTAGAGAAGCATCTATACAAACCATGAAATCAGCTATAGGATCTGGTACAACAAGGATAGGAGCGCTAGTAAGTGCCTTCTTGAGTTCCTGAAAGGCCTTCTCGCACTTCTTTGTCCACTCAAATTTCTTTCCTTTACGCTGAAGAGAAGTAATAGGGTGTGTGACTCTAGAAAATCCCTCGATGAAACGTCAGTAATACCCTGCTAAGCCCATGAAACTCCTGACCTCTATCACACTGGCAGGTGCTGGCCAATCCATAATAGCCCTAATCTTTGATGGGTCAACTGAGATCCCATCACCGGAAATAATGTGCCCAAGGTACTTGACCTCAAACTAAAAGAAAGCACACTTCGATAGGCTGCCAAACAACTGATTATCCCGCAAACACTGCAATACCTGTTTCAGGTTCTCCTCATGCTCCTTCTCACTCCGATAATATATCAGTATATCATCGAGGAACACAACAACAAAATGGTCCAAAAAGGTACGGAACACCCCATTCATGAGGCTCATAAAAACTGCTGGTGCATTCGTAAGTCCAAACGGGACTATGGTAAACTCATAGTGACCATATCTAGTGTGAAATGAAGTCTTGTGGATATCGCTTTCCTCTATTCTCAACTGATGGTATCCTGACTTCAGATCTATTTTGGAAAAGACTTTGGCACCCTGAAGCTGGTCGAATAAATCATCAATTCTGGGCAAAGGATATCGGTTCTTGATGGTTACTTTATTTAGCTGTCGATAATCCATACAAAATCGAAGAGATCCATCCTTCTTCTTAACGAAGATGAGTGGTGCACCCCAAAGGGATATGCTAGGATGAATATGACCCTTCTCAAGGAGTTCCTCAAGCTGTATTTTAAGTTCATTTAACTCATTTGTGGTCATCCTATAAGGTGCTCTGGAAACTGGCTCAGCTCCTGGTACTAGGTCTATATGAAAATCAATCTCTCTACAGGGAGGCATTCTTGGTAACTCTAAAGGAAAAACATTTGAATATCCCTTAAGGATAGGATGGTCATCGAGCGATGTTTCTTTTTCCTCCTCTTCTCCTCTATCACTGATAGTGATAGCAAAAAGCTAACATCCCTTCCGCATGCTCCACTTAAGCTGCATTGCGGAGATCATACGAAGAGACACAGGCCTCTGAATCCTGGTAATAACTATGGGTGAACCATGATCATCCTCACACTCGATCTTTTTCAGGCGGAAATCCATCTTGGCTCTGTGGGCATAAAGCCAATCCATGCCAAGTACAATTCTGTAAGATCCAAGTGGAGTCACTCTAAGGTCTACTAAAGTGGTGGTCTTGCCAATCTGTAGCTGACATGCCCTAACCTCTGATTCCACTGACACTCTAGCTCTTGAAGCTAATTCCACTTCCCAACTGACACCCTGTCTAGTTGCCACTAGCCCGCAACGCTCCACAACCAATGGAGATATAAAGGAGTCAGTAGCTCCTGAATCAAACAAAATGGATACATTGTTACCTTTGATTATACCTGAAGATTCGATAACCGTGGCTTGATGCTCAACCTAGCAGTTGTCAACTGCTGCGAATACTCTATGGGACCTACCCATATCACCAACTGTCGGCTCTGAAGCGACCATCCGTTGACTCCCTGCCACCTGTCCCTGAGGGTAATCCCTCGCCATATGCCCCATGGATCCACATGTAAAGCAAGCACCTCGTGCCTAAAACTGGGCATCATGAGGCCTAGAGAATGCCTGACCTCCTGTCCTACTGGACCCACTGTACCCACCCCTAGAGGACTGCTGAGTCCCCGCCGGCTGTGTGTACTGCCCCTGTGCTCTCTGATCACGTTTCTATCCCTGAGTCTGCCACTTCTTGGGCTTGGAGCCCTGCTAATACTGTGGAGGCTTCTGCCTCTGGTTCTGTGGTGTCTGTTGTGGAGGAGGGGGTTTGGAGAACCCCTGAGAATTTCAGTTGTTTCCTTTCCAATGTGGTTTCTGGAATCCATAAGTCTGAGGTGTGCGATTTCGGTTATGAAACCAATCCCTATTGTCCTGTGGTCTGACCTAAATTTCCTCGGCAATCAGTGCCTTCTCTATAGAAACCTGAAGGCTCTTAGGAGTGGACATCCTAACAGGCCTGGCTATATTGGCATTTAATCCCCTGATGAAGCCGTTTACAAGAAGTTTCTCATCCTTTAGATAATCTACATAAGGCAACAACTCAAAGAATTTACTCTCATACTGGGTTACTGACAAGCCTTTTTTGTTGGAGATCGTGAAATTCGTCTATACGATGCTGCCTGAAGTGTTCTGATAGGTACCTCTCACAAAACCTCTCTGTGAATATCTCCCAAGTGAGAGTATCAGGAACTAATCCACATTTGTACTCTTCCTGTCTCCACCAAGTGGAGGCTGTCCCTATCAGAAGATGAACTGCAACACATGCTTTCAAGTTGCTCTCATAAGAACACAACGCAAAGCACCTCTCAAGACTTAGAAGCCATGCCTCGGCCTCTACTCCATCTGTAGACCCTTCGAAGGATGGTGGTTGGAGGTGCATGACCTCCCTGATGAGATCCCCTGGATCTCGGTGAGCTCTCTCAAAATACACTGGTTCCACCCCTGGAGGTGGTCCTAGCATGTGCACAGACTCTGGCTCATTACCACCCTGACTCTCTACAGGAATCAGAACTGGGCTCCTTCTTCATTCTCTATCAACAGATCTATGACTCCCAGAGTCATGACTCCTAACCTGAGGGTTCTCTGCTAGGATCCTTTCCTGAACTATGCCAATAAGATTCTGAATGGCTACTAAGAGGTCTTGGTTAGGTTCATTTGGCTATTCGGGAGGTGCTCCTGGGTTCTCCTCTGGAACCAATGCCTCCCTCTCTACCTCTTCACGTGCTATGCGCACACGTCTAGGACCCCGTCCGCGCTTGCAAGCTTGTCGCGTCGTCGGAGGCATCCTAAGAGGAAAATAAGGCAAAACAATTAATTAATTTTCTTCTAGAATAATATTAATTCAATTAAATTCAAAAGTCTGATAAAATCAATTTAACAAAATAATTTTTAAATATTCTAAGGCGAAACGTAAGTGGAGTAAGGTTCCTAGTGTGGAAACCTTACTCTGATACCAAAATGTCATGCCCAAAATTTAGGGCAAAAACGGAACGATTTTTTTTTTAAATTACTAAATAATTAACAAATTCGCTCACACGACAAGCGTTAATGTATTTGCCATATCTATGCTCAAGCTAATTCTGAAATGAACCAAGCATCGATTATTGTTTAATTTTATTTGCGGAAATCCAACTGGTCTAATTTTATCTCCACGAGATACCTAGTCTTTAAATTTTATTAAATCAATCACGTTAAAGAAATAGGAGAGGAAGATTAATTCGATCTCCAATAAGACCATATAGTCTAAACATTCATTTTAAAATTTTAATGCTTAATAAAATTAACTAGGGCATAATTAAGTATTTATCACATTAAATCCATTTAAAATTATAAGACTAGGCTTCATTCTTAAAATTATATATTTCTCTTTCTTTTACTTTCTATTAGTAATCATACAGAGGTATTTAAATATTTAAATCTCTATTAAATACTTACTCCAATTTATAACCAGAATATATATATATATATATATATATATATATATATATATCCATTTAAAAATATCTTTCCAAGATAATAGTCAATATGCCTTCCAACCCTAATTAGGGATTTTTTTTTTTTATATGTATATTAAATAACTCTAAACTATCATATTATTTTTATTTCATTTACCCTAGCCCTACCCTAGCTAGGGTTTAATGTCTATTTATATTTTATTTACCACTTAATTTCCATGGGGCCGAACCCCCATGGCGGCAGCCACGATTTTTTTTTGATGCAGGTTTTGTTGAAGGACGACGGGGCCGAAGGCACCACTGTGTGAACGCACAGTGGCGGCGTGACTCCACTATGTGTCCACAAAGTGGGAGTCACTGGCGGCTCTCACCACTGTGTGTCCACACAGTGGCGGCCGCGGCCGACACTGTGTGTCCACACAGTGGGAGCCGAAGCGGCCCACACTGTGTGTTTGCACAGTGGAAGCCGCACGGCCCACACTGTGTGCACACACAGTGGGTCCGCATGCAAACCAAAAGCCCTTTTTTTTTTTTAATTATTTTTTAAAAAAATATATTTTATATAAATATATATATAAATTTATAAATATAAAAAATAAAGGTGTGAAAATATATAAATATATTTTTTTTTCAAAAGTTTTTACATGCAAATTTTTAAACAAAATAACAAAGGAAAAACATTATGTAAAATCAAATTACATGCACACATATAAATGTATATATATATATATATATATATAAATATATATTTATATATATACACACACACACACTATATATATATATATATATATATAATTGGTATATAAGCTTAGGCTCTATTTTTTTATTTATTTTAATTGCTGATAAAAAGAATGAAGTAAATCTATTGCTAAGCTATTTATCAACACTATTTTGAAATACAATGTAGAAATACAATTTAGGAAATCCTATTTAGAAATACAATATACTTTTCTATACATTCATTGATTTCTCAATTAATAAAACAACTAATTTATTTACATGTTAACAGCAAATACAAATCATGATTTTCTGCAATTAAAATAGAGATAGATTCTCAGCTAAAAAGAAGAGCTCAGATTTAAATAAAACTGATTTAATTTTTTTTATACTACAAAAGAAGCTTTTGCATGCAAATCAAAGAAATCCCTTTACTTTTCAAAATAGAAATAGAAACATATCTGGCTTTTTACAACTCTTTCAATATCCTGCAAATATTACAAGATGTTTCTTTATTTAACTACAATATTAAATCACATGTCCTATCTCAAAATTACAACTTGCCTCTCATTCAATGAATGAGGTAAATTTCTACTAACAAATTAAACAAAGAACTGCAAATGGATCTAAGTATCTTCAACAATAATCATCTGCATCTTATCACTATCCCTATTCTCTTCTCCTGACTTTTCCTACATAATAAAACACAATATGACCACGGAGTGCTCACCTCCCAGCCTAGGCTAACTGGTAGCCACCCCCGAGCTCGGAGAACCAATTTCCTAGATGGGTAACAAATAGGCAAACACATAGAAAGCAAAAATACATACAGATTTCCAGACACACTCCCAACTTGGCTTCACAGCACCACACTTTGGTGATGACTTTTTTTTCAAGGGTGGTAGTGGACCAATACCCTGAGGAGAACTGCAAGTATGGAAAAACAAGTAGCCACCTCATGGCACATTAAATATATCAAAAATCTCAACCCCTTATTCCTTATGCCCCCCAAATGCATTCTAGCCTTATATCCCTCCTTATGACCCCCATTGCACAAACATGCCATGCAGCAAGGGTCACACAAAGATCCCTTGTGATCGCTCTCAAACAAGAGTCTCTCACTCGAGGGTTGTCACTACTACCACCCACAAGATCCTCTTCTCTCCCAAGAGTAAGAGGTCTTGAGAAAACTCCCAAAACACAACAAAGCATAATGCAAGATTTTCAAAAGAAATTCTAAAACAAGACATACAAAAACACAGATTTCTTTCACCAAATCATACACTCAAACACATGCAAGAAAATAACCATTTTAAAGAATGATCAAACCAACCTTAATCTGCCCAATGGTAGTTTTGAAATTTGAGGAAGAGCTGCCCAATCCACGAATCTTCTTTCCTCTACCCTTAGTCAATTTTTCTATTCCAAACTATTATTTTCTTTTCAAAAATTTCTCTTGTCTCCAAAAATGGAGAGTGGGTGATTACCCTCCAATTCTCAAAAATCTTGCTTAAGAAGCTCCTTCTCTGAGTTCTCACAAGTTTCTAAAAACCAAAAAGGAAAGAAAAGCAGAATGCAAAAGGACTCTCATTCCAAAAGGAAAAAATCTCAACAAGATTAAAACTTCCAATTTTCAATTTTCGCACAGCTCAAAAAAGCCAATTTTTAAAGCATTAAAAAGATCATTAAAAAGTAGAAACTTGCCTAAAATTACCCCTAACCCCTAGGTATACCTTATGGGCTTTAGGAAACCCTATTAAACTACCCCTAGGTGTTCATTTAACCCATTTTAAACCCCTCTGAAGTTTATTTTCGGGTCAAACATATGTTGACCACTCCAAAGATTATATTCCCAAAGTATTTATGACAACACATTATATTATTTAAGAAAAACTAGAGTTAAACACTTTCCCACCAAGAGACAAAAATAAAACATTTAAATTTAAATCCACACGTGTCAAGTGACACAATTAAAACACTTTTACAAAATAAAACATGAAATTGTCTCTTGTGGTTTTTTACACATTAAATTTAAATAACACTTAACACTCATGCAACATATACTGTTACAAATAAAATACAACACAAACGGGGTGTTGTCTCTCCAAATAGACAAACCCTGGCTTACGAACATACATAAGTCTAGGTTTGGTTCTCCGTAATTTTTCCATGGTCACATGGTAAATTTCCTGCGCATCTCAATTAACACATTAGTACTTCCAAATATCCATATATAATATAATTCAATAATATAACAATACACATCATCACTTGCATAAAATTTTCATCTGCATAGATTAAATACAACTTTTATCAAGCAAAATTCTCATAAGCAATTTCATCTCAATTCACATAAACTAAACCATACATCATAGTTCTATATTCATAGCAAAGTCCTGCAAATTCAATAACGACATCTATCATTGCAATATCATCCTATCTAATAATCAAGTAGTGTTCTATCTCATAAAGCATATAAGTAAATCATCAAATCATAGCAATGTTATCCAAATCCTGAAATCATATAAGTTCTAAGTCTCAAAATGCATCAAAATAAAGTATCCATAATAGTCTAAATATAAAATCCACTGAATGTCAGACTGAGTCGAGGTGAGGCCTCACACTAAAGAACAAGACCATTTGAAGCAATCATTGGATGAGTCCAAGAAAATAACTTTTGATTTGTCACTCTAGTTGGAGGAGACCAAGAGGATATGTGAAGTTACATCCTCTGATTTGATAAAGAAGGAGAAGAAGCATCAAAATTTGGAAGAATAAATTTTAAGGCTTAGAAAGGAGCTTGAAAAGAGTAAAGATGAATTGAAGATGAGAAGAAAGTATGAGGGCAACACTAAAGCCTTGGACAAAATGTTGAGTAATTAGAAGCACTCAAAAGATACCAGAGGTTTAGGTTTTGAAGAAGGACAAAGTTGAAATAGAAAAGACACATCCGACAAGGAGATACAATTTACTTCTTCAAGTGAGACTAAATAAAAATAAACCTTTACTGTCAACAAAGCTATTGAGAAGAAGACCTATGTTGAAGCTACAAGAAATCTGCCTGTGAATTGGAATACTCAAAATCGGAAGGCTCACTCTCTATACTGGAATGCAAAACATAAAGGAAAGTTCAAGATTGATGAAGAGGGGTTCACTAAAGTCAATAGCATGAGAGGAAAATATTCGATGAGATAAAGGTTTGCTGGTCCAATGCATCAAGATTGGTATGTACCCAAATTCCATGGTTATTGTTACCGGTGTAATAAGTTTGGTCGATTGTAGTTTGTTGCGTAATCCTGCTACTAGTTTTGAAAGTAGAAATTTATTTTCTGCACTCCAGGAGATGAATATCACTTGTTATCAATGTAATGGTTTTGTTCATAAGAGTTATAAATGTAGGAGAAGCCAGTCGATATCCTACAATAGTTTTTGAAATTCATCTTTCAATGTCACTACGAAATGCTATCATTGTCAAAATGTTAGCCACATTGAAAAGCATTGCAAAATCGGGACTTCTACGAAAAATAAGACAGTATTGGACCAGAAACTAAAAGCAAAACCGGAGTAGAAAATTGCAATTGACAAGAGGAAGGAAGCCAACCCGGTTTGGATTGAGAAGGATAAGAGTAAAGTAGAATCAAGTCTGATTGTGTAGTCTGCCCTGTATGCAGAAAGAAAAAAATTATGGGTTGTAGATAGTGGATGTTCCAATCACATGATTGGAGACAAAAAGAAGTTCATCAAGTTTGATGATTGGAATGGAGGTTCGGTAAGGTTTGGAGACAACTCTTCCATCAAGATAAAAGGAAAAGTAACCTTGAACATATATGGAAAATTAAAGGCACATGATGTATACTATGTGGAAGGACTAAAGCATAATTTGCAAAGTGTAAGGCAAATGTGTGATACGGGATACAAATTCACATTTAACTCTACCAGTTGTCAGATAAGGAAGGATAGTACCAAACAGATTGTTACAGAAGGAAAAAGGATAGATGGAAACATGTACAATCTAAAGGAATGATTTGATTCCCAATGTATGATGGGACAAGTAGATGAGAATTGGTTGTGGCACAAAATATTAGGCCATATAAACTTTCATAATCTGGTTAAGGTGAGCAAGAAAGGTTATGTGAGACATATACAACTGATCATCACACCAAGTACTTTTTGTGATGAATGTCTAAGAGGCAAGAAGACTAAGGTAACCTTCAAGATCAAAGAACATAATACCTCAAGGCTCTTACAACTTGTGCATACAGATCTGAGTGGTCCAACTAGAACAAAAGCTTTAGACGGTGAGAGATACTTCATGATGTTTATTGATGATTTCTTAAGAATGAAATGGGTCACTTTCCTACATGACAAATCACAAGCTTATGAGAGGTTCAAAATATTCTGGAACATGGTTGAGAAGGAAAGTGGATGCCAGTTAAAGTGTATGAGATCAGATCAGGGTGGTGAGTTCACATCAAATAAGTTTATAGACTACTATGAGAGGCATGGAATTAGAAGACAATATTCAGCCCCAAGAACACCACAACAAAATGGTTTTGTAGAAAGGAAAAACCAGACTGTCAAGGAAATGGCTAGAGCTATGTTGAATGAGACAAACATACTGGATATGTACTAGAAGGAAGTAGTACATACTATTAGATATACATTGAATTGGGTTCAACAGAGAACAAATAGCAGAATGACACCTTATGAACTCTGGTATGACCGAAAGCCATCAGTTAAATATTTCAAAGTGTTTGGAAGTAAATGCTCCATCAAGAGAGATGAAGATAGTTTAGGTGGTTTTGATTCTAGGAGTGATGAAGGAATCTTCTTGGGCTACTCTACTCACAACAAATCCTAAAAATGCTACAATAAAAGACTAAGAAGAGTCGTTTAAAGTGTTCATGTAAGAATTGATAAAGATTTGCATAAAGGCAAACAAGCACATGTAAACCAGTATGATGATTCATGTGATGAAGATGAAGTTCAGTCAGAAAATGAGCTGGGAGAAGCATCCAACAAGATCCCTTTCAAAGATGCCCCTCTCTGCATGAAATAAAATAAAATTTAGTGTCGTTGTCACCTCCTTCCTTTCTCCCAAGACCCTAAAGGTGGGTGGAAATTTAGTTAATGCAATAGTAGGTCCACCCCAAACACGATAAAAATGATTTCCCTTAAGAAAATCAAATGTTATTTAATTTATGTGTAGTTTGATTCACGTTCATTTTAAAGTCCAAATTGAGGTGTTGAATACACATGTGCATGTCAATTTTAAACACCAAACTGAAATGTGAAGGCATGCATGTCAATTTTAACCATTGTTGATTTTAAGCACAAATTGAAGTGTTATACATACATGCCAATTTTAACAAATGTTGATTTTAAGCCCAAATTAAAGTGTTATACATGCATGTCAATTTTAACCAATGTTGATTTTAAGCATGAAAAAAAGAAGTGTGAGAGCATGAGTGCAATTAATCTAATACTAATCAGATCCTTTCTGTAAATTTGCCACAGGCTGCAAACATATGATTAGTAGTAAAATTAAATCAATAGAAAACATAGAACCCTAAATTAACATAAACGAATGTGTGATGATACCTACGCAATTGTGTGACCCTGAATAGGTGACTGCGTAATTCTGTCAAATCGATTGTGTGATCCTAACAGAGCAAATGCATGATTCTAACAAGTTGATTGCATGATGATAACAAGGCGATTGCATGACACATGGGCAGATAACACAAAAAATAAAAAATTGAAACCAAATTTGATCAGAAACCTGCAAAATAGATTGTGAGGCTCTAGCTATATCTCTCATCATCCATTCAATGTTAACCAAATCATATTTCACCCAATATGAGAGAACTAAGTTTTTGTATTTGTCCATGGCTGGTTGATCATCCCAATCTTGTATTTGCTTTTCTACTTTGAGAATTCTCTGATAGCGTCTGGCTTGTCCTCTCTACTCCTTTGTCCTTCTGGCACCTGAAATCCTGAATTGTACCTTACGTGCCATAAACTGCTATAACAAAAACATACAATAAAAATAATTTATTTTCAAGTTTACTCAATTCCATGCAAAATTACACAGATCAGAGAATAGAAAGGAAATAAGAATAAAAATAACAGAACAACAATTTTCCTAACGAATGCGTAATAATCTCAGAATGAATGCGTGATCTTGAGAAGTCGATTGCATGATCTTGAAAGTTTGATTGCGTGACCTTGAAAGGTCGATTGCGTGACCCCAAAAGGTCGATTGTGTAGTTCTGTCTATGTGATTACATGACAATCCAACCCTGAATGCCTAACGAAGAGATCTATTTTTGAAATCCGTGCAAAACCTACAAAAAAGGAATCATCTTTAAAGCATCAATTACAATTCAAAGGGAAATCACAAATCCCTATCGAATCAAAGAATTCAAACAAACAGACAATGAAATAACACAATCAAATCAAAATAGGAATTATAAAGTAATTCAATTAAAAACTCCCTATTCCGTGACTGTGTATAACTTCCATTTCTCTTCTCCTCTTTGTGGTATGATGGCTCTTAGATATTTCGTTAGCAACCTGCAATTGACACAGAGATTCAAAGTTTGTGATTGTTGAAAATGGAGATTGAATGCTCAATTTATAGATTATTGGATGAGATTGATTGAAAGGTGGAACAGATTGATCAAGAGGTGGAACTCAGGTGAGCTCACATGAAAATTGATAGCTGAACTGTTGATTTAGAGGTGAAACTGAATAGATTGAATAGATTAATTGAGTCAACTGATTGAGAAAAAGCTAACTGAAGGAAGAAAAAGAATGATTGGAGCAAATTAAGACAAAGCTAACTAGAAGATGGAAATAGAGATTGGAGAGATAAATGATTTAATTAATTAATTTAGCATGTGCTTGTACTTTAACTTAGATTTTCAATTTAATCTTTGCATGAGATTTAATTCAAATAATTGAATTTGTTTTAAATTCAATTTAGTATTTGAATATATTTAGAAATTGACTTTGATTTTCAATTTGATTTTTGAAATCATGCACATGTATTTGAATTTGGAAGAATTTGAAGAAACTAGAAATTAAATGAAATTAGAATTTGGGGAATTGGAATTAGAAGAATTAATTAGCTAATTAAATAATTTAAAGAAACTATTTAATTATTTTAGAAATGGAACTTAATTAAACAATAAAGATTATTTAAATTAAAGGATTAAATCACAATTAATTAAATAATTAATATTTAATTAATATTTAGAAAAGGGTTGAATGATTAGATGATTAAAGATAGAAATTGAAAATTAAATTATTTAAATAATAAAGATTATTTAAATTAGGGAATTAATGAGAATTAATTAAATAATAAATATTTAATTAACATTAGAAAATGGTTAAAATGATTAAATAATGAAAGAATGCGAAATAGAATGATTAGTAACATTATGAGGAAATATGAAATTAGAAGAATAATATTAATTAACTTAATTAAATAATTATAGAATTATTTAATCAATTAGAGGAATAATTAGTACATGATCAATGAGACATTTTTAGGTGTCTACATTTGCCCCTCTTTGAGACAATGTCAAAATGATGCTGTTTCAAAGAAAACAAAAAAATTATGCTCCAGTATGCCCCAATGATACTTACAGTGTAATACCCCCTCAAGAGATTGTTTGTGCATTAAAGGTATGAATGATCTCTCGAAAAAAGAAGAATGTATGGTTAGTTGATTAGAGATAGAGATAGGTGATGTGAAGATAAAATTAAGATAGAATATGAGAGAATGGACCTTAGAATGAAATAGAATAATGTTAGATGAGAATTAGAAAATGAATTAGAAAGAGATGATGAGAAAAGAATCAGCAAACTAGCATGAAGAAAATCAGATGAAAGTAAAATTGAATGAATCATGAACCTGTGTCATTATTTATTGTGTAATATATATTCATCACTAAGCCTTATTATTGAACAATGAAGCTTAGCACATCATGGTATAAAGAAACAAGATGTAAAGATATCTCATTGAAGAAACAAACACGTAGCAAACAAGCAGCAAACAAAGAAAAAGATAATGCCCATCATGGCTCCTCTAGTCACTTATGGACATCCTTGAGTAGAATAGGAACATAATGTGTCACCAAATGATAAAAGATAAAGACTAACCCAGACAAAATTTAGTAGCTATACTGACCTTGTGCCTCATTCTCAGTTGCTTGATGTGATGGTTGATAATGTCTGATCTCAGAAAGTTGCGGACCCCGTTTAAGACTGACTTGTCTGATTTTGAGTGTATCCTCTTCTGTTTAAGACAAGATAATGATTACTTGATATGGATATGATATGATTGATAAGACAGTTTGATCAGTTGAGTGTAGATGTTTGACTGGATAGTCGTATACTTTGTTAACTTCGTGCGAAGCGTTTGTTGGATATCTACTAGGGTTTTTGTTTCTTGCGAGACATTTTATTGCAAGTTTTTTGATTGATTTATTTTTTATTTTTAGTTGTTTTCCAAGAGCCTTTTTGATGTTTTTGGGATTATGTTGATTGATATTTGAATGTTTTTTATTTTTTCAGGACATTTTTCCGGATGTTTTTGGTATTTTCAAAGGACATTTTGTGAATGTTTTTGGTATTTTCACTACTCTTTCCAATGTTTTTGGTATTTTTAAGTTTTCACATATTTCAATGTTTTTGATTGATTTTTTTAGGACTTTTTTCGAATGTTTTTGGTATTTTTAATTTTTCCATTGTTTTTGGATTTTATGTTTTTCACTGTTTTTTTATTTTTAAGTTTTTCACTATTTTTGGATTTTTAAGTTATCACATATTTGAATATTTTTGGATTTTTTTGAAGGACGTTGTATGATTTTGTTTGGATTTTTTTCAGGACTTTTTATGATTTTGTTTGGATTTTTTTAGTTATGCCCCCAGTGTGCAGACCTATATGACATGATGATCTATGAAATGCATGTGGATACAATGAATTTTCAACATGACCTTTGTTAATGCAAGATGCATGATGAAGATACCTTTCCTATTCGAACAAGGTCGACTGTGTTTGTTTGGAATTTTGTAATATACCAATTGAAATTGGAGGTACAAAATGTTTCATAGATAAGAGGTCAATCGATCCCTAAGGTCCCTTGGAACATCCAAATCAACACACTTAGTGACTAGGATTTGCAAATGGAGATGCTGAGAACTTCCCCATTGGTTCTTGAAACTTTGATCTTCTTTTGCCCATGTGTGTGCAAATGAGTTAATTCCCTCTCTTGTATTCACTAAAGATCCTTAGCATCCTATATGACTAGCTACATGGATTATCCTAACTTCAAAAGCATCCCGAATAGAGCCTTGCTGCCAACAAGATTTTAGAGCTCTGATGAGGTTATAGACTGTAATTTCTCAAATATTGTTCCATTCCCTAGAGGTGTTCATAACCCTGATGGAGTTACTTGCATGTTCCCATAGTCAAGCTTTTTGTCTCACTTTGTATGCGTGATATTTCAGTTATATATCATTGCTCTTTTTCCTTGAGATGGATATTTGGCATAACACTTTTTCTTTTTATATTTTCTTGCCTTGACTTGTAAGTAATGAAACCTACCTAGGTGTGACAATTACAGTGGCACTGAAGTAGAATTTTAGATTTTTCACTAGTCATATGATCAACTAGGTGTCTAGAATGAATTAGAGATTTTCTTAATATGTTTGAGATATAGAAATTGATAGATTTCGGGTTAACAAGTCTCAAATAGTGAAATCAATACCCAACTATAAGTAAAGCATCGTCATAGGGTAATGTTGACAATGAATGACCTTAAAAACCTCAAAGACTTCATGTCCGAATCTTTAAGAAAGGAGATTACCCTTGTTTCTCTTAAATGCAAATGAATGACAAACTTGGATAGTTGTCTTGTTTTATTGATGTTGCTATATGAAATTAAATATGATGTTCTTAGAAAGAAACTATATGCGATGTATTTCTTTTAAAGAAAATGATATTCAATGCGAAAAGTAAAACCTAGACTAACCCAGCCTTTAGATATAATATTGTTTAAGGTGCATGTTGTTCATAGGGTCAAGGAGTTTTATGTAGCTAGTTCATTGCCCTTTGTTTGAAGAGTTGGATAAAGATGTCTTTTTCAATAGGATATAAGGACTCAGCTAAGTGTACATGTTGAGCATCTTGAATTCTAATTTCTTTATTTTTTGGATTTTGTGGATCATCAGATGGAAATCCATCTCTAGAACCCATGAATTCAGCTATAGCCTCATCATTTTCAAAGAAATCGAATTGTGGTAGGTTATCTTGCCCCCAGTCTTTCAAGTGTGTGTGTATGAGGCAAATAGATTCTAGTTCTAAAGTTGTGACATGAGATGGTGTTATGCTTGTTTCTATTGATGCACTTGAAGAGGATGATGAAACCAACCAGGTGTTGATCTCATTAGTTGGTGTTATGCTTGTTTTTGTCACTACATTAGCATTTGATGATGGCACACATACAATTGTTGACAAGTTGTTCTATGTAGTATGATTTAGATTGGTGATTTCATTAATAAGGGGTTCATGAACAACTTGTGTAGAGGGATTGGGATCATTAGGAGAAATGGTAAGTTTGTTCGAGAGGGAATATTGTGAAGAACATGGAGGATTATGACATGGAGATGAAGGGATGGAGGGACCTTGATCAATATTTGGAGAAATAATTTGATCTTGTTTAGGACATGAAGGTAATGATGAATACTACTAGGGGGGGGGTGAATTAGTATACCAAAAAATACTATAAACAAACCTTTAAACAGTTTAGCAAATAACTGGTAAAATAGATTCACTAATAAACTGGTTAAGATAAATGCAAACCAAAGAGAAAATAAAGCATTCACCAACAAGAGCACAGTCACCATAATACAAAATGTTTGACGTGGAAAACCAAATGGGAAAAACCATGGTGTGCAGGAACTCACAAGTAACTATTCGCAAAATAGAAACCAGACCGGTTAAGGTCATACAATGTTCTTTACCAAAACAGATCCTATTAGGAATCTAGATCTCTGTAAGGAGATAAGTCCTATTAAAGACTACCTTGTTAGAGGATTTCAGATCTATAGTTGTGAACCACCTTGTTAAAGGATTTACAAAGGCTTTGCTGGGCCTACCCATTAAGGGTTTCAGACTTGTCAAAGATGTGAGTAATCAATAAGTGAGTGATCTAGCTAATAGCATAGTCTGCTTAATTAGATCCTTGATAGCTCATTGTTAATGCATTTCAACATTACTTCAGTCTTCAATATCTCCACACTTTGTCTCTTCACATAGACCTAATCTTCTCTTCAATGATCACACATAACCTTTTCTATTCTATCTCTCATACATCACATATCTCACATGCAAGCCCTAGACATGATGTCCTTATAAAGGAAACTAATTTCATGTTAGTCCAATAGAGTTAGACTACAAGTTCCTAGGTTCAGTGCATCTAGACACATTTGGTAGCATGAGACAAAATCACCGCCAGTGTCAGTGGATGATAACTCATCACAGAGTAATACTGGTTAATACAATATACTGATTACCGGTTGTCAAAAATGAAGACTGGTAGAACATAGTGTTCCGATCAAAAGTTAACTAATGCTTGGTTCCTTCGTACTACTTGAGATCCTCGAACTGCTTGGGGTCTCCATACCGCTTGAACTCTTCAGTCAATCTGTGATTGGTAAACATCTTCTACAAAATACCGATAGTCTAAAGACTATACTTTCAATAATACACAATACCGGTTGGAGCATAACTCATACATAAAGAAAGTGTGTGTCCATCATCAAAAAAGTGTATGTCCATCAATGACAATCAAAACATCATCAAAATGTCAACAGGTAAAGGTATGCTTTGATCTTGTCTTGGAAAGGGATTATTATGAAGGATAGAAGGGATGTATCGATTTTGTTTAGGAGGTGGATGTTGGATGGGACTTGAAAGGAAACTTTTTTCTTGAGATGGAAGGGTGTCATTATGAATGGAATAGAAAAGAGCGAGGGAGTCATCATAAGATTCTTGGTCAATGGGATCTTGATCAAAAATTGGGTAGGATGGAAGTGGTTGTTCTTGATCTTTATTTGTTTCAGGACTCATTTCTTCTAATTTTGGATCATCTTCTTGACACGGGGAAGGAGTTTGGAAATGCATGGGAGATTGTTGGAATATTTCAACATTTTGGCCTGCTGAAGAAGGATTTTGAATGAGAACCTCTGAATCATGACTTGAACTAGACTGGATTTGTACAATGGATAGCCTTTGGGAGGTTGTGTTATTGGATGGAAATGGCATTGATTGGTCTTGTGTGACTTCAGGGGATGGTGAAATGGTGGATAGATATGGTTGATTTGGGCTTTGGTTGAAAGGGATTTGATTTTGGTTGAAAGGAGTATGATTTTGGGTGAAAGTTGTTTGATTTTAGTTGAAAGGGGTTTGATTTTAGTTGAGAGATGTTTGATTTTGGTTGAATGAATTTTGATTTGGACTTTGGTTGAAAGGGTTTTGATTTTGGTTGAAAGAGATTTGATTTTGGTTGAAGGAGGTACTTTGAATTTTGGGTTGATGTGAATTTTGTTTTGGAATTTGATTAAATGGGGTTTGATTTTAGTTAAAAGAGGTTTGAATGTTGGGTTGGTATGAATTTTGATTTAGAATTTGGTTGAAAGGGGTTTGATTTTGGTTGAAAGAGGTTTGAATGTTGGGTTGGTATGAACTTTGATTTGGACTTTGGTTGAATGGGGTTTGATTTTGGTTGAAAGAGGTAATTTGAATGCTTGGTTGATATGATTGGTATGATTGATATAGTGGGTTGAAAGAAAAAGAAGGTTTACATGATTCTAATGTTGGTTGAGTTGAGATTATAGGAACGATTTTGTTGAAGAATGAAGGTTGGCATATTTGAATGGTCTCACTAGAAGAAGAAGGTTGGCCTGATACTGATTCCCTCGTGGTCATCACTTCTCTCATCATATTTTCTAACCAGCCCCTATGGTTTTTAGGAATAGTCATGTCTATCGCTTGTTGTTGCAAAGTCTTGATCTGTTGAGATAAGGTTTCTATGGATGGTGATGGAATAGGAATGGAAGGGATGAATCCTCCACCTTCTCTATGAAATGTATAATGCCAATCCATGATGTTTTCTTGTTTGGTTTGGACCTAGTATCACAACATGTAAGATTTTATCTCCATTTCTCTTAATGTGACAATGTTTGATTTGTTGAACTTGACAAACTTGTTTGAGTTGAGGTTGGCTTTAATTGATCCTCTGATTGTGTTTTAGATGTTTGTGGTATGGCTTTCTAGGATGATTATGCAACTGATGATGGACTAAGATAGACATATATGAGGTCTATACAAGGACATATATGAGGATAATAATGAGGACTAAGGATGATAATAAGGATGTAAATGAGGACTATGCAAGGACTTAGGATGATAGTAAGGACGTAAATGAGGACTATGCAAGGACTAAGGATGATAATAAGGACATAAATGAGGACTATGCAAGTACTTAGGACAATAGTAAGGACATAAATGAGGACTATGCAAGGACTAAGGATGATAATAAGGACATAAATGAGGACTATGCAAGGACTATGCAAGGACTTTCTATAGTCACAAGTGTATTGGTCTATGAGTTTTGAAAAAATGGACTTTGTTTTTAGTTATTCTATGTATATGACAAGTTTTGTGTCTTCCAAGTTTGAGAACAATTGTTTAGAGGTAGATATAGATGACTGAATTGGTTTTTTAAACAGTCTCAAAGAATTCAAAAATACGTAGGATAGGGCCTGAAATAGCCCAAATGACTGACTCAATACTAGTTTGATACAATGATACATAAAAAGACACAGAGGACAAACTTAGGCTGGAAATTGGAAACCATTCAAATGAGGCCCTTATGAAATACCGAAACAAAATGAATAGATATAGAGTATGGCAGCACTAGCTCCACTCCATGACACACACTTCTCAGGCATGTCAGTCTCTCTTACCCCAAAGATCTGAAGATCTTATAACCAAGGGATTTTTGTATCATAATGCAAGGTACATGAAGGGTATCTATGGGGTACGATCTGCACTCCCAGAATCACTGAATGTAGGGTTTTGGGCTACTAAGTGGGTTCTTATTGTAAAATTTTGAGGGGTTCGATCCAACGATGGATTCTCAGAAAAAGCCACTTAAGACTTTAGTTGAGCTTATCGGTGCAGGGAAGGCCCCCACATACGTCGAATTCACTCAACACTCTAGCTGCCTGACCAGTATATTTATATAATGGCTCGAAAAACTCTCTCGAGAGTACACTAGGAGAGATGATATCCCCAACGTATCCCAATTCAAAGTACCTCTGTGGGGTGATGAAATCCTCAATCAAAGATACCCCTCTCTACGTGAAATAAAATAAAATTAAGTGTCGTTGTCACCTCCTCCCTTTCTCCCAAGACCCCGAAGGTGGGTGGAAAGTTAGTTAATGCAATAGTAGGTCCACCCCAAACATGGTAAAATTTCTTTCCCTTAAGAAAATAAAATGCTATTTAATCTATGTGCAGCCTGATTCACATTCATTTTAAAGCCCAAATTGAGGTGTTGAATACACATGTGCATGTCAATTTTAAACACCAAACTGAAATGTGAAGACATGCATGTCAATTTTAACTATTGTTGATTTTAAGCTCAAATTTAAGTGTTATACATGCATGTCAATTTTAACCAATATTGATTTTAAGCCCAAATTGAAGTGTTATACATGCATGTCAATTTTAACCAATATTGATTTTAAGCACCAAAAAATGAAGTGTGAGAGCATGAGTGCAATTAATCTAATACTAATCCAATCCTTTCTATAAATTTGCCACAGGATGCAAACAGATGATTAGTAGTAAAATTAAATCAACAGAAAACAAAGAACCCAAAATTAACAAAAATGAATGTGTGATGATAACTACGTGATTGTAGGACCCTGAATAGGCGATTGCATAATTCTGTCAAACTGATTGCATGATCCTGATAGAGAGAATGCGTGATTCTTACAAGTCGATTGCGTGATGATAACAAGGAGATTGTGTGACACACTGGCAGATAACACAAAAAAAAAATTGAAACTAAATTTGATCAGAAACCTGCAAAACAAATTGTGAGGCTCTAGCTAGATCTCTTATCATCCATTCAATGTTAACCAAATCATATTTCACCCAATATGAGAGAAATAAGTTGTTGTATCTGTCAATGGCTGGTTGATCTTCCTAATCTTGTATTTTATTTTTCTTCTTTGAGAATTCTCTGATAGCGTCTAGCTTGTCTTCTCTGCTTCTTTGTACTTTTGGCACCTAAAATCCTAAATTCTACCTTATGTGCCATAAGCTGTTATAACAAAAACATGCAATAAAAATAATATGTTTCTAGATTTACTCAATTCCATGCAAAATTACACAGATCAAAGAACAAAAAGGAAATAAGAATAAAAATAACAGAACAACAATTTTCCTAACGAATATGTAATAATCTCAAAGAGAATGCGTGATCTTGAAAAGTCGATTGCGTGATCCTAAAAGGTTGATTGTGTGACCTTGAAAGGTGGATTGAGTGACCTTGAAAGGTCGATCATGTAGTTCTATCTATGTGATTGCATGATGATGCAACCGAATGTCTGATGAAGAGATCTAGTTTTGAAATTCGTGCAAAACCTACAAAAAGGGAATCATCTCTAAAGCATCAATTAGAATTCAAAGGGAAATCATGAATCCCTATCTAATCAAAGAATTCAAACAAACAGACAATGAAATAACACAATCAAATCAAAATAAGAATTATAAGGTAATTCAATTAAAAACTTCCTATTTTGTGACTGTGTATAACTTACATTGCTCTTCTCCTCTCTGTGGTATGATGGCTCTCAGATATTGCATTGGCAACCTGCAATTGACACAAAGATTCAAAGTTTGTGATTGTTGAAAATGGAGATTGAATGCTCAATTTATAGATTGTTGGATGAGATTGATTGAAAGGTGGAATGCTCAATTTATAGATATTGTGCTGACAACTTGCAATTAATTTAGCATGTGCTTGCACTTTAACTTAGATTTTCAGTTTAATCTTTGCATGAGATTTAATTCAAATAATTGAATTTATTTTAAATTCAATTTAGTATTTGAATATAGTTAGAACTTGACTTTGATTTTCAATTTGATTTTTGAAATCATGCACATGTATTTGAATTTGGAAGAATTTGAAGAAATTAGAAATTAAATGAAATTAGAATCTGGGGAATTGGAATTAGAAAAATTAATTAGATAATTAAATAATTTAAAGAAACTATTTAATTATTTTAGAAATGGAACTTAATTAAATAATAAAGATTATTTAAATTTAAGAATTAAATCACAATTAATTAAATAATAAATATTTAATTAATATTTAAAAAAGAGTTGAATGATTAGACGATTAAAGATAGAAATTGAAAATTAATTTATTTAAATAATAAAGATTATTTAAATTGGGGAATTAATGAGAATTAATTAAATAATAAATATTTAATTAACATTAGAAAATGGTTGAAATGATTAAATGATGAAATAATAAGAAATAGAATGGTTAGTAAGATTATGAGGAAATATGAAATTAGAAGAATAAAATTAATTAACTTAATTAAATAATTATTTAGTCAATTAGAGGAATAATTAGTACATGATCAATGAGACATTTTTAGGTGTCTACACTCCGCCTTCAAAGGATATAAGGTATATCAAATCGACATCAAGTTTGCTTTCTTGAATGGTAATTTGGAAGAATAAGTCTACATAGAACAACCAGAAGGTTTTCTACTGCATGATGATGAAACTTTTGTATGCCGATTGAAGAAAGCATTGTATGGTCTAAAGCAAGATCCAAAAGCATGGTATTCAAGGTTGGATAAGTAACTTAAGGAGAAAGGCTTCAGAAAGGGAAGTGCAGATAGTAATATGTACATCAAAGCAGATGAAAATCACTTGGTTATTATTGTTGTATATGTGGATGATATAATTTTTGGAGGCAACAAGGATATCCTATGTAAAGAGTTTAATGATTAGATGCAATCAGAGTTTGAGATGTCAATGCTTGGAGAGCTGCCATATTTTCTTTGTTTGCAAATTTCACAACAAGATAAAGGAATATTTATCTCTCAAACCAACTCTGTCAGAGATATGTTGAAGAAGTTTTAGATGGAAGACAAAAAAACTAGTAAGTACCCCCATGGTGATCGGATGAAAGTTGAGAAAGGTTGATGAGTCACTGGAAGTGGAAGTGGATTAGACCCTTTATAGATCCATGATTGGTAATATATTATACCTTACTACCTCAAGACCAGATATTGTGTAGGCAATATGTATGGTGGAAAGATTTCAAGTTGCACCTAAACGATCACATGAGAATGCAGTTAGAAGAATCTTCAGGTACCTACAAGGACCACTTAATTATGGCTTATGGTATCCAAAGAAAGGGGATTTCACTTTATAAGCCTACACTAATGTTGATTGGGTGGGTTGTATTGATGACTAGAAAAGCACAAGTGGTGGTGCATTCTTTTTAGGTGGCCGGTTAGTTTCATGGCACAATAAGAAGTAGGATTCAATCTCCTTATCTATTGTCAAGGTAGAATATATTGTTACTACTACATGTTGTTCTTAGGTTTTGTGGATGAAGTAGACTCTTAAGGACATTTAGATAGAAATATTTGACCCTATTTCAATCTGGTGTGATAACTCAAGTGCAATCAACATTTCAAAGAATATGGTTATGCACTCAACGACAAAGCAAATTGCTATCAAACACCACTTTCTCAGAGAGAAGGTTGCAGAGCAAGAAGTGAAGGTAGAATATGTTCCTATAGGTGACCAAGTTGTGAAGGTAGAATATGTTCCTGCAGGTAAACACATTTGAATATCTAAGACACCGGTTAGGAGTTTTCTCACCAGCTTCATGCACTTAAATGTGTATGGAGATCTGTGTTTTAGGGGGAGTCCATAGACATACATTTTTTTTATCTTGAACCATATACTGTACTCAGTGGGAGATTTTGTATCCCCGACTTGTTTTTTATTTTCTTATTTGTGTCAGTTGTCTCTTCAATTCACAAGACTGGTATAATTTTTAGTATAAAGAGGAAATCAAGTTTGGGACTTTGCCATGTTGTCTATTCAATTTGTTTATCTACCAGGGTCACAATCAGCTTGACTAGGAGAGTAAATTCACCAAGGAGAATGTGCTCATCAGTCCATGTTTGTGGTTATTTTTCAGTGTCTATTCAATTTGTACTTAATAAGTATCATAAATTGGACCGCAGGGTTAAAGGGAAAAGTAGTCTGGCCTATCGAGAGATACAGTCTAGTAGTTCATGAATAACTTGCAAAGGGGGAGAACTCAAAAAAATGTCTTGGCCCTTTGTCATTGTTGTCAAAGGGGGAGAAATTTCATAGTTGGAGAAAGAACCGTAGTTGGATATAATGCATATAGTAAACACGAGTTGTGGAGATTAACCCGATAATATGGGTTTTGCCATCAATACCAAAGGGGGAGATTGTTGGCATTGTATTATCATTGATGTCAACCGGTATGCAAGATATTATTGGATATAATGCTTGTTGGCATGTTGATGTCAATCAATAAGCAAGCAAACCCAGTAAGTGCAGTCCGATATAACATGACCTAATCAACAGAATAGTGAAGTAAATAATATGATGGCTAACCGGTTAGTGTATACTGGTAGCATGTTTGGTCAATGACCAAAGTTGAACTGACACAATAAAGTGAGTTGGATGCTGACAGAGATGTCAGGTGGACTCCAGGTGGAGAAATGTGCAATGGTAGGTGAATGGTGCATCGGTGAGGTAGTTGTCGACTAAGTCCGTATTAAATGTCAATTGTGAAAATCACGGATCAATTGCAAAGGATTGCAGCTCAAAGTAGATCAAAGGGAGGAGATTTTATTCTTTGACATCATGATCAAAGAAGGATATTTGATCATCTAGTTGATCTAGAGAAAGAAACTACTAAATCATTTATTGATCAACAAAATCAAGACTGATGAACAGAGTCGAGTTTACTAAATATAGTAAATGTTCATAGGAAGAATAAAAATAGGACAAATCATTTTACTATACTATTACAGGTTGTTGATTTAGGAAATATGAGATCCAATTTGATTTGGATCAAGGTCGGTGAAGAAAACCCTAAGTGCGTGAAGTTTGAGTTTGTGTTTTGGTGGGAAAGCATATATATAAATATGCAAATCAAAAACTTAAGGTTGTTGAGAGAGAGTATGCTTGATCAGATGTTTATGACACAATGAATCCCTATGATAAAAGAGTTGATTAGTCTTAGCATGAGAGAAAATATTGAAGCGACTAAGTGTTGGAGAAGAACCGATAAGGAAGGTTTAACCGGCAAGGGTTAAGGTAACCAGTAAACTGTTATAGAGTATAACAGTCTGTTAAATCGATAGTGTCTGAACCGGTGGGAGATCAACAGAGAGTGAAGGAGTGTCATGCCCAAACTTTTGGGCAAAAACACACAAAACAATTTTTTTTTGAACACTTAATTACCTGCAACCTATGCTTAATTAGAAGTGATTAATTAATAGGTTGCTCCATGCAGAACCTTAAGTTATAGTAAGATGTCCTTCTAACATGAGAGATGAATAGAACAAATTTATCTAGAAGCCTTAGGTTTCTATAAAACTCCTAGACGAAAAAGTTAGGATATTCCTAACATAACAAATTACGATAACTCCTGTAAATCAATGAAATAGAATGAATTTATAAGGACAATAATAAATTCACATCAAATGTCCCTTTAATTACAGTTGCAAATTATAATTCTTAATTAGATCGACTTCTACTAAATAGGCATTAATATAATTGTCACAACCCTCCTTTATCACCTTTTTGTTTTAAATACAAAACTCTATTATATTCCTTGGATAAATTATTGAATGAATATTGTAAGGGAATAAAAATAATAAACCACACACATGGAAAATACATATATATTTTTAATTTGTTATTTAATTTTCCTCACCCAAATTAAGGCACATGTTGTAGGAGGAATAAGAAGCTTCTAGAGGCTTCTCCACCTCCTTGCATGTAACTCCTCCCACTAAGCCTAATCAATTTGCATGGAGGCCAAATTGGGAGAGAATCTCTTTTTTTTCAATTAATAATTAGGTAGTGGGAAATTGAAAATTCTTTTATAAAAGAGGTACAAGATTCAAAATAGGTGTTGGCTATTTCCATAAGAAATTCTGCAAGTTAAATTCTCCTTTCTAGTCCATTTTCATTGGCAGCTAAGATTTTTGTTGGGAGGATTTCTCTTCAATTTGGAGGATCAAGGAAGACTCTACACCATTTTCAAGCACCCAGGTTCCTTCAACTTAGTTTATGCATCTTATTCTTGTGGTAGATTAGATTTGATTAAATTATTTATGAGAATGAAATTCATTTGTGTTTTGTTAAGAATTAGTTTTAGATTTTGTAGAGAATGAGATTCATTGTTTAAATGAGATTCATTGTTTAAATTCTTGATATGAAATTAGTTTCAGATTTTGTAGAGAATGAGATTCATTGTTTAATTTCTTGATAAGAAATTAGTTTTAGATTTTGTAGAATGGCAAGAGGAAGAGGAAGAGGAAGAGGAAGAGGAAGAGGAAGAGGAAGGGGTAATGGAAGACGTACCAGGAGTCAAAGGGAGGTAAACCATGAGGAAAACCATGAGGAAAACCATGAAGGGAACCATGAGGAAGATCATGAAGAGGTTCGACACAACCTAGGGAATAACGGAGATGGGGTCCAAGCTATAATCGACCTTTTAACCGAACAAAGAGATAAAATCAACTTCCTGGAACAATCACTGCAGGACCTTAGGGAAAGGCAGAATGACTATGAGAATAGAAGCGGTACCGAGAATGGAAACCCTGGTAGCAATCAAGGAAATGTGATGGGTAATGGGAAGGAAAATAACATATTCGAACTCTCCAAGGATTTGAAGAAAATCACCCCTCCTAAGTTCGATGGGAGGCAGATTGGTGAAGGGGCTGAGAATTGGCTAAATGAAATGGAAAAATATTTTGAGCTAAGAGATTTTAGTGAAACAACCAAGGCTTTATGGGGCTCCTATCAACTCACAGGGGAGGCGGCTAGTTGGTGGACCAACACCAAGGAACAAAATGGGTATAACAGGGATACGATCA
Organism: Cryptomeria japonica; assembly: GCF_030272615.1. Lineage (NCBI taxonomy): Eukaryota > Viridiplantae > Streptophyta > Pinopsida > Cupressales > Cupressaceae > Cryptomeria > Cryptomeria japonica. Next base: position 319,134,017 of record NC_081415.1, read on the forward strand.
CATGGGATCAATTTGTTCACCATTTTCGAGATAGGTGGCTCCCTCAGTTGTTCTTTGATGAGAAAGTGATAGAATTTCATAATCTACGTCAAGGGTCCCTATCCGTCCAACAATATTGGGATAAGTTCGCCAAGTTGCTTAAATATGTGCCTATGTACCAAAAGGATGAAGAAGGCCAAGCAAGGAAATTCATTTTGGGGCTGAATACCAACATAGGGGCAGAGGTTGATATGCATGGACCCAGAAATATGAATGAAGTACTTGAAAAGTCCCTAAGGCAAGAGAGGAAGATTCAAACACTAGCAGGACGGAACTATAATGGGAACCACTCATTTAAAAGGAAGCAAGAATTCAATGGAAACACTAATTTCAACAAGGGTCAAAGGAATAACTCTTTCGAAAGGAGACCACCGCCTAACCAATATCAGAGGAATGGAAATGATAATAACAGGGGCAATAATAACAGGGGCAATGATAACAGGGGCAACTATAATAGGAATGACCAGCAGAACAAGATAACTTATCCACCCAGGGGAAATGAAACAAGGAATGATCCCCCTAGAAATCAAGGTAGGAGAGGTCCTCCAGGCGGATGCTTTATGTGTGGGGAAAATCATTTTGCTAGAGATTGCCCTAGGATGCAAGGGCAAATTAGAGCCAATCAACCCCAACAAGGGCCCCAACAGAGGATTCATGCAGCAGTTAGGAACCAAAGAAGAAGATACCAGAATGTTTCCGTGGAAACTACAGGTACACTATTTGAACAACCAATATCAATTCTAATTGACACTGGATCATCTGAATGTTTCATCTCACCTGAATTAGTGAGAAAATATGCATTAAAAGTTAATCAAATGGAGTCATCATGGATGGTTCAATATGGGGATAAGGCAACTATAGAAGTAACTAAGTGTTTACCGAGGGCAAGGGTACAATTCCCTGAGTTCGAAACAAGGGTGGATCTCTATGTGGCACCCTTAGGATTATATGATGTAATAATGGGAATGAGTTGGTTAGCAGACCATCAAGCTAATGTAGATTGTTATAGCAAAGTTGTTGAATGTTTGGATGATGGGGGGAAAAGGGTCAAAATCCAAGGAAAGTTTAAACCCATTAATATAGAAACTATCTCAGCAATGCAATTAAAGAAGGAAAGGAGAAGAGGAGGACAAATCTTTATGGTTGAAATTGATGAAGGAAAGGAAGAAAATACCCCAACATTTGAAAATGCCCCTTTCTTAAAGGAGTTTAAGGATGTTTTTCCAGAAGAACTACCCGGTTTACCCCCTAAGAGGAAGTTTGACTTTTCTATCAAAGTACTCCCAGGAGCTGAACCAGTATCAAAGGCACCTTACCGGATGAACACAACCGAATTACAAGAGCTCAAAATGCAATTAGAGGAACTCTTAGCTAAAGGATTAATAAGGCCAAGTGTATCACCATGGGGAGCGCCAGTTTTATTTGTTAAGAAGAAGGATGGAACCTTAAGGCTATGCATCGACTATAGGATGTTGAACAAAGTCACCATAAAGAATAGGTACCCCTTACCTCGCATAGAGGACCTTTTTGACCAAATGAAAGGAGCGGCAGTTTTCTCAAAGATAGATCTTCGGTCAGGGTATCATCAACTCAGAATTAAGGAAGAAGACATTCTGAAGATAGCTTTCAGGATGAGATATGGACATTATGAATTCACAGTAGTTCCTTTTGGAGTAACTAACGCCCCAGCTGCATTCATGAACCTGATGAATAGTGTATTCCATGACTACTTGGATAAGTTTGTTTTGGTATTTTTGGATGACATATTGATTTATTCTAGAAATGAAGAGGAACATTTAGCGCACCTACAAATTGTTTTGCAAAGATTGAGAGAACATAAGTTATATGGAAAATTGTCCAAATGTGCCTTCTTTGAGGAAAAGATTCACTATCTTGGGCATATAATATCAAAGGAAGGAATAGCAGTCGACCCAGATAAAATAAAGGCGATAGTAGAATGGCCGATCCCTAAGAATGTTTCAGAGGTAAGAAGCTTTATGGGGCTAGCAGGTTACTATAGGAGGTTTGTGGAAGGATTCTCTAAGATAGAAAACCCCATCACCTCGTTGCAAAGGAAGGGCAAAAGGTTTGTATGGACCGAGCAAAGTGATAAGGCATTTCAAATCTTGAAGGGAAAACTAACTTTAGCACCCATTCTAAAGGTACCAGACCGAAATGGACACTTCATAGTTGTAACAGATGCTTCGATTGAAGGGTTAGGAGGAGTACTTGTCCAAGATGAAGGGGTAGTGGCTTACGAATCTAGGAAGCTAAAGACTCATGAAGTCAATTATGCACCCCATGACTTAGAGTTGGCAGCAATTTTGCATGCCCTACAAAAGTGGAGACACTTCTTACTAGGGAAGCCCTTTGAGCTTCAGTCGGACAACCAAGGACTAAAATACATCTTTACCCAACCTCACTTAAATGCCAGACAAAGAAGGTGGTTAGAGTTTCTAAGTGAATATGATTTTGAAATTGAATATATTAAGGGAAAAGAAAATAGGGTGGCAGATGCCTTAAGTAGGAGGAGACACTTGATGACTATAGAAACCTTCAAAACCTCTTTCAAAAGGCAAGTAATGGATGAACAAGGACATGACCCATGGTATGAGCAAGTCAGATTAACTATAAGACACAACCCGACCGACCCTAAGGTTGAAGGGTATACATTTGATGAAGATGGGTTGCTCAGATATAATAATAGAATCTATATTCCTAATTCAGGGAACTTAAGGGAAGTAGTCCTTTCGAAGGCTCACGATGCCCCTTATTCAGGCCACCCAGGAGTTAACAAACTTTATGCAGATCTAAAGAAGCTATACTTTTGGCAAGGGTTGAAAAGCGATATTGTCAAGTATGTAGCTAAATGTTTGGAGTGTCAAAGAGTAAAGGCAGAACATAGACACCCAGCTAGATTGTTACAATTGCACGATGTACCTCAACACAAGTGGCAAGTTATTAGCATGGATTTTGTACAAGGGTTACCCATGTCACCTTCTACGCATGATGCAATAATGGTGGTAATTGACAAACTCACTAAGGTGGCACACTTTATACCAGGAAATCTAACGGATGATGCACCCACCTTGGCTAGATGCTTCGTTAAGGAGATAGTTAGGTTGCATGGATTACCAGAGAAAATCATATCAGACAGAGATGCAAGATTCACTTTCAGGTTTTGGACCACTCTTCAATCAGCTCTAAGAACTCAACTAAATTTTAGCACCGCATACCATCCGGAAACCGACGGTCAGACAGAAAGGACAAATCAGATTATGGAAGACCTGCTTCGCATGTACTGCATGGACCAACAGAGGAAATGGGAAGAGTACCTACCTTTGGTAGAGTTTGCCTACAATAATACATATCAAACATCTTTGGGAATGGCACCTTTTGAAGCTTTGTATGGTAGACCATGTCGAACACCTTTGAGTTGGGATAGTCTTGAAGATAGAGTGATTATTGGGCCAGATATGTTGAAAGAAATGGAAAGGAAAACTAAGGAAATTAGGCAAAGGTTGAAGGAAGCCTCGGATAGGCAGAAAAGTTATGTAGATAAAAATAGAACACCAAGGGAGTTTGAAGTAGGAGAGAAAGTCTTCCTAAGGGTTAGGCCACACAAGAGTTCCATAAGATTTGGGAAAAAGACTAAGCTTGCACCTCGTTATGTCGGACCTTTTGAAATATTGGGAAGAATTAATCCAGTTGCTTATCGGTTGGCCTTACCTCCCCAATTGAGCCGAATCCATGATGTCTTCCATGTATCTCTTCTTAAGAAGTATGTACCTGATGAGAAACACATTTTGAATTGGGATGATTTGCAGGTCCAAGAAATGGGGGGAATAATGATAGAGCCATTCAAAATCTTGGAGAGGCGCCAGTGCCAGTTGCGCAACGGAGAGGTTGATCAGTGCAAAGTGCAATGGGACCAGTATGACGAAAAGAATGCCACGTGGGAGGATACTAAGGAGATGCAGCAGCTATTTCCTTTTTTGTTTTGAACATGAACTATAAACTCTTTTGAATGCATTTAATAAGTGCATCGGGATGATGCACAGATTTAGGGGGGGAGGATGTCACAACCCTCCTTTATCACCTTTTTGTTTTAAATACAAAACTCTATTATATTCCTTGGATAAATTATTGAATGAATATTGTAAGGGAATAAAAATAATAAACCACACACATGGAAAATACATATATATTTTTAATTTGTTATTTAATTTTCCTCACCCAAATTAAGGCACATGTTGTAGGAGGAATAAGAAGCTTCTAGAGGCTTCTCCACCTCCTTGCATGTAACTCCTCCCACTAAGCCTAATCAATTTGCATGGAGGCCAAATTGGGAGAGAATCTCTTTTTTTTCAATTAATAATTAGGTAGTGGGAAATTGAAAATTCTTTTATAAAAGAGGTACAAGATTCAAAATAGGTGTTGGCTATTTCCATAAGAAATTCTGCAAGTTAAATTCTCCTTTCTAGTCCATTTTCATTGGTAGCTAAGATTTTTGTTGGGAGGATTTCTCTTCAATTTGGAGGATCAAGGAAGACTCTACACCATTTTCAAGCACCCAGGTTCCTTCAACTTAGTTTATGCATCTTATTCTTGTGGTAGATTAGATTTGATTAAATTATTTATGAGAATGAAATTCATTTGTGTTTTGTTAAGAATTAGTTTTAGATTTTGTAGAGAATGAGATTCATTGTTTAAATTCTTGATATGAAATTAGTTTCAGATTTTGTAGAGAATGAGATTCATTGTTTAATTTCTTGATAAGAAATTAGTTTTAGATTTTGTAGAGAATGGGATTCATTGTTTAAATGAGATTCATTGTTTAATTTCTTGATAAGAAATTAGTTTCAGATTTTGTAAAGAATGAGATTCATTGTTTAAATTTTTGATAAGAAATTAGTTTTAGATTTTGTAGAAAATGAGATTCATTGTTTAAATTTTTGATAAGAAATTAGTTTCAGAATTTATAGAGAATGAGATTCATTGTTTAAATTCTGATAAGAAGTTAGTTTCAGATTTTGTAGAGAATGAGATTTATTTCTTGATAAGAAAATTAGTTTCAGATTCATTGTTTAAATTCTTGATAAGAAAATTAGTTTCAGATTCATTGTTTAAATTCTTGATAAGAAAATTAGTTTCAGATTCATTGTTTAAATTCTTGATAAGAAAATTAGTTTCAGATTCATTGTTTAAATTCCTGATAAGAAATTAGTTTCAGAAGTAGATTAAATGTTTTAGGGAAATTAGATTCATTGTCTTCAGTTTATTTTTGATAAAAAATTGGACCTCCCTGTGTGTATAAACAATTTTCTCTTTTCTCTGTGAACAAACCTCCTTGTATGTATAAATAAATCGTCTCCCTTCTCTGTGAATAGACCTCCCTGAGTACAGAACAAAAGAGATAAAAAAATAAAAGAGAGAAGAAAAACCCTCTCTGGTTATTGCTTCATTATATTTTATCCCTGGAAATCAATCTGCAACATTGTTATTGCCTGTTATATACCCTGCTCTGGGTGATTTTCAATAAATTAAAATACAATACTCCTGTGTAAAAAAAATAATAATAATATTGTATATAAAAACATATATATATATATATATATATATATATATATATATAAATAACGAAAAAAAATGGAAATAGTTCAAACTTTATGAAAAATCCTCTTACGCCTCCGTAACGCACGACATTCCACGTTCTATGGTGGCAGCTTGCATGGACGGTTTCAATAAAACCGTCGCAGGGGTATGGGGGGCCCACGACATCCCCTCATCCCTACGGACCTGCACATGCAGCGCCACAGGGGTGATGGGACCCGTGGTCCCCACCCCGCAACCCTCTTTACTATCATAACAAAAAAACAAAGCCTTTTTGCCATTTGGTATAATTAGATTTTACTATTTCGAAATTTGAAGTTTTAAATTGGGTTTTTCTTTTTTAAAATATATAATAATCTAAGTTAATTGCCATTTAGTTAAATTTTTTAAGTTTGGTAATAATGACATTTAGGAAATAATGATCTTTTTTTTTTTTTCCTTAGTGTAAGTTTAAGGATATTAAATTTTGACTAGAAAAAAATGGGATTAACGTGTAGCAAGTTCGTAACTAAACTATCCTTAATAAACTTTAAAATATCCTTCTAAAATTTAGTTACTCAACCCATCAAGAATCATTGGGGCGCTTGATTGGTCCTTAGAGATTAACCTACATTAATACAAATGCTTAGATTTAATCGTTATTTTGGGCTCGCTAAATCTTCTTACGTCATGCAAATTTTTCATAGATTAATTGCTTTTATTAATGGATCATAGCATGCAAAATTATTTATGGAATAATTATATCTTTCATGCAATTACTATTATGCAAGTTTCGTGATGGTCATTATTATGCAAATTATACTTCAAGTAGTTACTTCAATTAATTACGCTTTCATTTTTTGATATTCGTAGTTGGAAAACTAAACAAAGGAAGTTGGATAACCAAAACTAGCAGCGTTCGGTATATATGGTGCCTCTGGGTCACGCTTACGGGTAATGCCGTCGTGTTGAACTACTGCACTTAACGCCTAATAAAGCTGCATTAACGACGTCTGTGGCATCGTCCCTATAAATCATTCGGGAGTAATAAGGGACATTTGGAGGTTAAAAATCCAAGGGGCGGGTAATCCCTCTTGGATCGATAATTTAATAAGATAACTTTTAAATGAATTTTACATCCGTTGAGATAAACCATAGTAAACCCCTCTTAGGGATGGTCAAGTTAAAAGCTCTCATGAAATTTACTTTCTTTATTTATTTATTCATCTTGAAGGGATATTGGTGATTTGCAATTGGGTGACGCTCATGATAAGTATTAGGGTCTAGTTATTTTGTTTAGGCCACAAGCAATTAGGCCATCTTGAGCCTTCGCTTAAGTGCTACCATCGTGGGTAGCAACCGCAGAGAAACTGTCTGGGACACTGACCCTAGAAAGGGTTGCGTACCCACAAATCAGTTTACATCAAACCATAGATTAGAAAATAGAACTACATACTTTACGCCTTGATCCCGTGCCGAAGCGGGTATGTAGGCAGTCTTGGGACGGAGTTGTCCCTCGTACTCAGGCGTTCATGGGTGGGGTCTAGGTTTGGTTGAGTAAGAATCCTAATTGAAAGATAAGATAATCAAACTTAATTCAATGCATACTCGGAAGGAATCCCGTATGGATTCGCTTGACTTCCCGAGGCTTTAAGCCAAATTCCGAGGCGGAATTCAAGCTTGTATTATTTTTTTTACTCCTAAGGACGGCGACCTTGGTGCATTCTTGTTAGAAGAATGTAGTACTTAGTGAGTGGCTCAGGACCCGAATGGTCCCGATGAGTCTAAGTCTCTGGCAAGAGCATCTCCTATCCCGTTTGGATGGATGCCTACCCCGTATGGGTAGATGCCTATCCCGTATTGGATAGATGGAATTTACGTCCCGTATGGACAATTGCCTAACCCGTATGGTTAGAATCTCATCTCGAATGGATGAATGCCTAATCCTAATTGGATGGATGCCCAGAGTATGCAATTGAATAAAACATAATAAAGGAAAAAAAAAAATATACTCAATTTTTGTTGGATGAAGTTTTGTTGGGTTATTACAATAATTACTTGCTTCAATAGTAATTATTTATCTCCTAACATGTTTCCTCCATCTGTGATAATACATCCTTCCTTTATAACTTGATTAAATCTTGCATCTATAAATTAATTATTAATATGATTTTAACGTAATAATATTAAGTTATCGTACAATTGAAAATTGAAGTGTCAAATGTTAAAATGTTAATTGCTTTATTTAGTATAAGATTCCATCTAGGCTAAAAGAGTTCACAAGATCCAAGTCTTGGACTTATTTTTGAAAGTATGTAATTCCACCACGATATCCTCTTCCAAGGAAATTATTATAATCCCACCTTTAAATTAATAAATAAACTCATTTACGCAAAAATCTCTAAATTAATTGACAAAGATACTACTAATCTCCAATAATCATTAATTGCTTTTAGGGACTAATTAAATTAGTCCTAGCACTTAGATTTATTAATGCCTATATTTTATTTCAACAATGATTAAAATGTAGTTAAACTAATTCGACTAAAGGGTCAATTAACCCTAAAAGATTAAACTCCATAATAAAATAAACTTTAAAACCACATTTTTAAATATACCCATATGTTTATAAAAAAACATATAAAATATATACACTTAATAAAATAAATAAATCTACAATTTGTCCTATACATTCATATTCTAAACTATATATATGTGTGTGTGTGTGTGTGTGTATTTATAAATGTACATATGATTACATTTATATACATACATATATACCTATTTAACACCTATATATTCATGTGAGGATATTTTTTATTTAAACATACATTATTATAAAAAACCCATGAACCCTAATTTAAATATTATAAAAATGCCCTTTTCATTTTATTTTCATTCCTTAATACCTTTACAACTTTTGAATACCCTAACCCATACCGGGTTAGGGTTTCATGTTCTTGTTTTGATGCAGGGAAGGCCGAAGGCATGGCAGAGGCTGCTAATGGTGGTGGCCATGGCGCTTGAAGGGGAGGGAGAGGCGGCAGTGTCGGGTGATGCCCACTGTGTGTCCACATAGTGGTTCGGCCCTTCGGCTTTCCCCCCAAGGTTTATGCATTTGAAAATAAGGGCTAACTCTACTATGCCAAAATATAGTTGTTATATTTTTTTTTTTGAAACTTTTTAAACAGATTGATTAATATATTCTGATTTAAATCCATGTATTTTTTTATTTATTTTAAATACCATAAATCAGAGATAACCTATTTGACTTTAGATTTATTTTCTGCAAATAAATGATTTATAGAATCCAATAAAATAAACAGCAACTATAGAAATATGATATTATTTAAATTAAATAGACTATTTAACTCTAGATTTTAATTTCTGCAAATAAGCAAATGACAGAATGCAATAAATCTAAACAACAACTATATAAATATATTTTTATTTAAATTAGATAGACTATTTAACTTTAGATTTTACTTTCTGTAAATAAGAAAATGATAGATTTAAATATACTTAAAGAACAACTATATTAATCTAGAATCATTTAAATTTAACCTTAGAGATATGCATGTAAATTCTTTAAACCATGATTTGTATTGGAGATTAAATGGTTAGGACTAGATGCTCAATTTTTTTTCCTTTCACTATCATGCAAGCTCTCCTATTTCATTTTTTCCAATGATCCAAATGCTTAAGGGGGTAAAATGAACTTGCTTTCTAAAGTAACATGCATACAACCATTAATATTCTAAGAACATTTCATAGCTAAAGCCCAACTGAAATATTTCATTTATGTAATACTAATTTAACAGAAATAATGCATTTATTTAAGGCATTTTTAGAGTAAAATATAGTCATTATTACAAGAGGGTGAGATACCCCAACTAGTCCCTCATTTCTATTAAATGAGGACTTCAAATAAAATAGATACATTTCCTTTCAAAATAATTACAACATATAGTTTTCTTTACATTGCTGCAACTTAAAATATAAAATATTCCATTCCCAAATCTTTTTCTACAAACAAAAAAATCCAGCAACTTCTACTTGTCCTTTTCTTTTCTTTCCAAGCAACTTGCAAATAAATCATAGGCTATGACCATGGAGTGCTCACCTCCCAGCCTAGGCTTACTAGAAGCCACCCCCGAGCTTGGAGAACCAAGCCCTAGACAGGTTACAAACATGCATACACAACAAGCAAGGGAAAAAAATATAACAAACACTTTCCCAACCAAGGCTACACTTCATCACAACATGTGATGATTTCACATGGGTGGTAGTGGACCAAGTACCCTGAGGAGACTACAAGAATGGTAGAACACAATGCCACCTCATGGCAAACAAATTTATTTCATAAGATCATTAACCGCACATTCCTTATGCCCCCCAAGGCATTCATGCCATACTTTCTCCCCTTATGACCCCCAAATGCACAAACCAGGTCATGCAGCAAGGGTCACAAATACACCCCTTGAGTTCACTCTCTTAAAGAGAGTCTCTCACTCGAGGGTTGTCAAACTTCTACCACCCGCAAGACCATTCTACTCTCCCAAGAGTAGAAGGCCTTGGTTACTCCCAAAACACAGAATTGCATACAAAAAAAAAAAAGATATGTCACAAAGTAATTTTCACAAGAGAAAATACAAGAAAACCATTTTTACATACAAACTAACTTTCCAACATAAACATGCAACATGAAAGAAACACAAGGAGAATATAAACCAACCTTCAATCTGCCCAATGGTATACTAGAACTAGTTTGAGGATGAGCAGCCCAAATCCACAAATCTTCCTTCCACACTTAGCCAAAATTTCGAATCCAAAAACCAAACTTTTCAAAATGCCTAGTCTCCAAAAATGGAGAGTGGGTGATTACCCACAAAATCTCTCATTCTTTCCTAAGAAGACCTTAGTGAGAGTTCTCACCAGGTTTCTAAAATTGAAAAAGGAAAAAGTAAGAAAAAGATCAAAAAGGATCTCTCATCAAAAGGGAAGGTTATCTAACCTAGATGGCACCTTCTAATTTTAAATTTTCGCACATCTTAGAAAATCCACTTTTTGGGATGATTAAACAGTCACATGGGAGTAGACACATGCCTAAAAACACTCCTAACTCATAGGTATACCTTATGGGCTTTAGGAAGCACCTTTAAACTACCCCTAGGAGTCCATTTGACCCCTTATAAACCCATCTAAAGTTAACTTTCGGGTCAAACCTGAGTTGACCACTCCAAAGACTCTCTACCCAAGGAAATTTTAGAACCACATTCAAATGTTTGAAAAAGCTATAGTTAAACAACTCCCTTCAAGATACAAGTCAAAATTCAAGACATAAATCAATACATGTGTCAAGTGACACAATAAAATACATTACAAAATTACACATGGAAATTGTCTCTCATTGGATTTAAATAAACCGATAATAAAATTTAACACACATGCATCATTCACTATTACAAATAAAATACGATGCATACGAGGTGTTGTCTCTCCAAATAGACAACCCCTAGCTTTACGAACGTACATAGGTCTAGGTTTGGTTCTCCATAATATTTCCATGGTCACATGGATAATTTTCCTGCACATCTCACTTACACATTAGTACTTCCAAATAACCTCATATCATATTTAAACACATGAATAAGAATACACGTCAAACACTCTGCATATAATTCACATTTAAACTAATCGATATATCTTATATCCAAATAAATATACATAAGCAATTATCATAGTCCTCATAATTTTGATCCATACCTAAGACATGCATCTTATTTCTATCATCATAATAAAGTCCTGCAAATCCAATAATGACATACATCATCTCAAAGTTATCCTATTCTAGAATCATATAAAGTTATGTATCCATAACACATCAAAAAGTACACTGCAAGGGTGAAATGATTCTGTAACCTGGTTTGATCACTTTTCTCACCAATCTATCTGTCTAACATAGCCCATCCTATTGAATTATAGCATTTAATAGTAAGGTCAACCATGGTCAACTGAATTAACTAGAGCTTGATCAAGGAGGGGCTCTACAAGGAGAGAAAGGTGAGTTTCAGAGAAGATGCGGAAAGGCTGAAACTGAGTTGATAGAGGATTCAGAAAGTAAGAACAAAAGATCAGTACAACAAAGAAGTAGTAATATAGAAAAGAAGTTTAACCGGCAAAGTGAGTAGTTTCCAGTTGTTACAAAACTCATTTGTAACTAGGTGTTTATCATTGTATTGATTTTATATCTCATTGTATTTCACTAAGTTGGTGCTTGGTGTAGGAGTTGGTGTTCCTTTGGGTAGGTGTTGATAAATTGCTAGGGGTTGGTGATCCTTGGGTTGGTGCGCTAAACATTGTAAAACTATTATTTCACTGTGAGGATGGATTCGAGCAGTAGATCTCTAGCAGCATTTCTCACCAAGGTTTTTCCCACATTGGGTTTTCCTTGTATATCCAGTGTTATGTGATGTGCTCTTGTGTGTGATTTCTTGTTAGTACTTTCATTATCCTACCGACTGCACAAATTGTTTGAAATTTTTTATAATCACACATTCAACCCCCTCTCAGTGATATCTTGTGTTCTACAAGCAACACCTTTGTTAAATCCCAATTTCAACAAATACTTATCCAATCTGTTGGCATTTGACTGAACCAGTAAATGATTGATTGGTGAATATGATAAAGAGATTGAGATTCATGTTTGATGACTAAGTCTTGTGTTTTCATTGATGGAAATAATGTTTTGGTAGTCATTTAAGTCTTGGAAGCCAACCGGTAAGGTATAATCGATACAGATGACAGTTTACTAGTGAACCGGTAAATAAAGGTAGAGTTGCATTCATGCAACCGAGACATGGGATTCATGAAGAGTTGAATGATGTAGTTTTATAGGAGTGATGCACATAGGTATTTGGAGCTATGTTCATGACCGCATTGGCAGATGCAACCAGACAAGCGAGATTTGATGTATAGAGAAGGAATTCTGATGAACACTTAACCAGTAATGATAAAGTCACTTAAATTGGTAAAACGACATAGATTTTAGTTTGTTATGTCGATGGCTGATATAAGTTCGATGTGAAATATTAGTTTTTCTAGATTCATTGAACCTAGGAAATTGTTCCAAGGTTGTAGCCGACTAAGTTGATGTCTATGAAAAGTGTGATGAGTTATGATATAGACATGTGTATGTTGACGAGATTGAAGGTGAATATTGTGATTCTGATTGTGTGGTTATTAGTGAAGCTTTGTAATTATGTGTTGTTGAAGTTTTGAGGATCTGAAGTGGATCTTATTAGACACAGAGGTGTTATATGAAGATCATTTGAACTGTTGTTATCCTAATAGTTACAACAGTGAAATCCCTTAACCAGGTAGGTCTTGACATGCCTTACATTGTAAATCCCTTAACTAGGTAGCTATAAATCAGAGTGATAAATCCTCTTGTGAGGTTGATCCTAATAGGTCAAAGCTCCTAATAGGGCTTATGATTTAAATCCCTTAACTGAGTGACTCCTAACTGGGTTTTCTCCTAACAGGGCATATTTATAAGACCTTAACCGGACAAGATTTCTATTCTGCAGACAGTGAATCTTGTGGGTATGAACTCTAACCTTGTTTTTCCCTTTGGGTTTCCATGTATAAATATCTTGTGTTATGTGGAATTTTTTTTATTGGGCATTATCTTATGTGGTTATATTCCTCTTAGGTTTGTTAAGTTTTGAGTTGTTTAAATTGGTGATCAGATTCATATTGTTTTTTCTTGCGCTAATTCATCCCCCCCTCTTAGTGCCTTATAAGTTTCAATTAGTATCAGAGCCAAATTTCTTTGAGGATTAACTACTTGAGAAGGATTCCTAAGGAAGACATGGGGGATATGAGTTATAGAGAGATGTCTAATAAACTTGTGGAAACTAAGGAAGCCCTAGAAACATTGAGAGGCAAGTATAAAGCTTCACTTGCTTAAAGGAGAGAGCTAACCAAATAATTATTGGAGGTTTCTGAGAGCATTTTTTCTAATGAAGCAGACATAGGTGCATTGGTTGATGAGGTGGAGAAACTGAATGATGAGAAGAATAACTTTAGGAGAGAGCTAGAAGCCCTAACTATCAGGATGAGTCAGGAACTTGAAGCAAGGAGGGTAGCAGAAGACAAGATCAAAGAGATATTTAAGATAAATCAGGAAAATGGCACTCTATATGTACATTGGCATGAGGAAAAAGAAGAAAAAGAAGAGATAAAGGCAGAACTGAATATGGCAATGTCTCTTAGAGAGACTCTTATGAAAAATAATGAAGACCTTACACAAGAACTTGTTGATGCTAATGAGAAGCTTGTTAAGTTTAAAAAAAGTTCTATCATGCTTGATGAATAGATCCAATGTCAAAGGATGAATGGTGATACAGCTAGATTGGGTTATAATACATTTGAGAAAGGTGAGACTTCGAGTACAAAGGATAACATGCATGAAGGTAAATCTGCACCTAAGATTCATAAACCCACCGGTAAGAAATCCTATAAGCCTGTTTGTTTCAATTGTCATAAGCCAAGACATACTGCTAATGTTTGTAAAAGTCAGAGGTCTGGTGGTGGTTGGTAAAGAACCTTTAATGACTAGAGAAGTCCTAATTGGAAAAGACCCTATGCTAACCGACCTAGTCCTTATGAGATGGAAAAGAGGATGAATGTGGTTTTCACAATCTTCTTAACTCTGGTCATGTAGCTATGAACTATAGAAGAAGGACTGGTAGAGGCAATGTTGGACCTTGGAGAGCATTTGGCATGGCTTGTAATCATTGTCATAAACTGGGATATATTATAAAGTTTTGCAAAGCTAAGGTGAACCAATCGGTAAATCAATCTGTTGACCGAAAAGGGAAGATAAAAGTTGATGTGGAGGAGACCAGAGCTAAAATGAATAGAATCTAGAAAAAGAAGGATAATGAGAAAATGAAAGAGAAACCATATGAAGATCCTATTTCTTGACCTAGTGTGGAGAACCCTTCACCGATAAACTAAGCTATTAAATAGCTTAGGGGGGGTTTAATGTTAGATCTATTTCAAAACCTCCTAAAGGACCATGAGGTATGTTAAATATGCGTACTTTAATGTATTATGATATTAAGAACTAATTTTGTGATCAAACCGGTAGGTTTGATGTGTTATGAGAACTGGTAGTGTTTTAAAAGATATTTTAGGGTTTTACTAGTAATGACATTTAATGCGGTATATAATGGGAAAATAAAAGGAACTTCCTAAATGTTATTTGTCATATTGCATTCTTGTGGGCACTCAAAGAGAAAATAGAGCTGGATAGAGTTTGTGTTTGCAGCATTGACAAAGATTTGAAGTGATCTGGTATGATTTGTGATCGACAATCGGTGAGAAAGATTTGACGGTGTTTGGAACCCTAGTGCAGAAGCAATAAAAGGTATTTATCCAGAAATATTGTTATCCACTTATCTTTATGAATCATTGAAGATGAACACCTCACATTTAGTTGATGTTACCGATAGACCCCATCCTGAATTTAAGAGACACCCATTTAAGTCTGAGGAAATTGATCCTGTCAGAGCCCTATCTAGAGTTCCTTATGGTGTCTTACATGTTGAAGATGTTAGATCATTTTATCATTGCAAACTGGAGGATCTTGGTATTGCTGTTATTTTTTATTAGTATAAAGCATTGTGTGATAAGAACAGAGTGATAAAAGAACAATTTTAAAGCGTTACCAAGAAGGGTTTCACCATGCCTTGAATTTCATTAATGATTTTGATGATGAACTTGTGAGATATGTGCTTAGTATAATTCATGACTAGTTTATGTGGCTCGACCAACCACATAAAAATTTTAAGGAAGCTATTCACGTAGTCACTAGATTTAGTGCCACCGGTGAGGTCCCTATACTTAGATCCATTCCTAAGAATGATGTAGTAAATTTAACAGGATCTAAATGGGATAGAAGGGTAATGAAGGTGAATAATATCAATGATTTCGTAGTAAAGTATGCTTCTATGGTGATCGGTTATCAGATCTATTACTCTAGCAGGATGAACAACATCCACATTATTGCTATTCACACTGCCCACTGAATGATAAAAGAGGATGTTTATTATGACTTGTTGGAGGCATTGAGGAGTCAACTTATGCTGAACCTAGAATCCATCAAGAAGGATAAGAGGTTATGGTTTAAATTTGGTCAATTAATTCTTGGTTTATTCTTTTACTTTTAAAATTATTTCTCTGGTATTGGTGATATCCAATGGATAGACGACACTCCAGCATTCGGGTAACTAAAGAACAACATAAGAATGTTGGGTAATGGCTTTGACAAGATTGCATAGGGATATTTTAAAGATTTTGAAAAGAAAATGCATGCAAGCTATTGGTTCCCAAAATAAATGGGCTTACATTGCCACAGGGCAAAGATCAAGATGATTCCTCCAAATACCTATGGAAAGCCACTTCCAACTATCAATATACGTCAGGACTGGACCAACTTTAACAAGGATACAAGATCATTCTACACTTCAGGCTCTGCAGAACCCAGGAGGGTAATTCCTTTAGTGAACTTCCTAATTTCAACAATAGTACTCAGGACTTTACTCAAAACAAAGCAGATTACCTCATAAAAGGGCTCAACAAAAAGGGAGAATGCTCAAGGATGAAAAATCATTCAGTGATCCTCGACCTTAAGCTGGAGCATGAGATGGGTAGGACAACTTTCATAAAATACATGAAAGCTTAACAATGATATTCTGATGTTTAAAGATTTGTTCTGAGGAGTCACAAGGAAAATAGAATAGAAATCGAAAACCTGATGACATTTGCTAGTAAATACCAGTGCCTTGTTCATTTGGGCTCAAGATTCTGTGAATTATTTTCAAAATCTGATAAAATTTATCTAATAGCTGATTTAGTCTTGAACCATACTTACAATATCATTCTGTCTAGCATCCCTTATCTGAAATACTTATCAAATCCTGGTATAAGTCTTATTTCTCTATAATCTCATTCAAAAAATTTAATTAACCCTTTCAGAATTAAAAATTGGACACCTTTTATCTTAGAAAATAGTATCATCGTTCATCTTGAACACATGCTAATTGATAGGACTGTTAGTAAACTGGTTTTTACTGCCTAAGAATCGGTGACACAAGGCTTTGGCAGGTTATACAGCCAACTTGTCATTTTCCACTGAAGACACATGGTATCATCTTGCGATGGTATGATCTTTATCTTCACTGCACTCTCAACCACGGGGAAGTGAGGATCATCAGATCTTTTCAACTTTTATCAACCAGCTGAAACATTTAGGATTTTAGATAGGAAAAATGCGGGCTTTGGCATAAATATTAAAAGAGACCGACTATAGTGAAATTTTTTCTTCTGACTTTAAGAAAATCATTTCAAAAACCGGTCCACCACCACTTAGTTCCTAGGAAATAAAATGGCCCCACCTACAAAATACAACCCTCGACCTTAAGTGGGAAAAGGTAACAATGAGATATATCATTGCTAGGATTTTCTTCACAAGAAAAAATAAATTTTGATAAACCCTAAACCCTAGACCTTGAACCCTGATAAAGGATGCAAATAAAACTAGAAAGATCAAATTTTAAGCTCAAAAATGAGAACTCTCACGCAATCAATTTTCAGGGCTATCAGTGGCTCTAGTTGGGGACGCTAATTTCATAGGAATGAGATGAGAAGCTAGAATCTTTGGTGAAGCAGACCAATTGCAGGGCGAAGCAAAAAGAAAATGCCTAGATAGGGTAACTTTAATAGAAAAGGAAACTACACTACCAAAGAAAACCTAACTAACACTCATGGATAACAACTACCTTTAAGAAAAAGTAGAAGCTCAAAAATTGTTCATAACAAGAAATTCAAGAGAGAATTATTAATAATTCCATTGGGTATAGAGTCAGACAAATTTACTCTACCCCAAATTGCTTGTGGCCTATAGGGTCAAACCACATGTGGTGGCCCAATGCTATCTGTCAATATCAACCAATGTTTCCCTCTGTCAAAAATATAGTTATGATTACGGTGCATCTTGATTAATCTAGAGACATCACTGATATATAATTATTCCTTCCTCAACATGTCATAAAAATTGTTTCTCAATGCATTGTCCATTTATTTGAAACTTTTCATCAAGCATTGCTTGAAATAAACAAAACCCATACTCAATATCTGAAATGGAGATGTGCTGATAACAACATTCAATAGGTTTCATGCATGCCTCATCAGGCTGAAAAAGAAAGCGAAACACTTCATACTTTGTTATACAACTATCATCATGAAAATTGGTTTCTTTATCTGCTTGCACCTCTATAACATCCTCATCATTAAAGCATTCTTGCAAAAATGGTACAAACTCATTACAAAGATCAAAGGAAAATCTCTCATATGTTGGTTCATCCAATATAATAATTGTCTTTCAAATATCCATATCTGAACAATCGATATTTGAAAACCATTCTAATTCACTTCCATTTTCCATTGTTGTAGCCAATGGTTCTTGATCAGCTTTGTGTACATTTAGATCATTGTATAATGAAGAAGCATTATCATTCACCTTCTCAACAAAAATATCCTCATGTATAATAAAACATTCCAATTCTAGTTTCAAAATGTCATGTGGAGTAACAAAACAACAATCTTCTTCATCTGTTTCATAACCTTGGTCAATATCAATGAACTCCACACTCTCATATTCAATGTCACCATTCATAACATCAAAAATAAAATCACCCTGACATTCGCTAATCATAAATGTTTCTAGTTCATGTTTATATAAATCCTTAAGAGTATAAGGGCAACAGGTTTTAGCATAATCTTTTTCATCTTCTTCAATCTCCCACTCTTCATATAAAGCAAACTCCTTGCACAATACTAGTTCACTATAGGGTTGATCCCTAAACTGGTTTAATTAAATCTCCTCATTATTTGAACACACCACACAACTGTCTATCTCACATATATTATCAGGAAAAGATGATGGCATCGATCATCTAAATTTTCATTATCATATATAACTAATTCTTGAGAGACTAAATTCATATCACCAAAATCTTACATATTTGCATCTTTTTTAGACATAAGAATTTCCAACTCTTCATACTCATTGTTGGATCTACCTAAAACACAATACTGCAGATGAACCTCTTGTGAAATCTCATTCCTGGAACAACCACCATTACTATCATTTGGTGAAGTGATTGACATCATCTCCATCTCTATGTCAATTATATCACACAATTTCTCATTAACCTCTTCTTTATTATAATGAGGAATAACCACTGCCTGGGACAAGTTCTCTTCACTCACATTTTTGTTCATAATTAATAACAGGGCTAATGTGATCAATAGGGATGTAAATGCCTTGATATTGATCTTTATCTTCTAACTCATACCTCTCTTTAACCTGTAATACTGTGGGATAGAATACCCTTGCAGATAGATAACCCCTAGGGATTCCATAGTTCAAGTTGTTTTCAATATCCATTGCTATCCTATAAGCTTGATGCAAGGTTTTAGGATTTTTATCTCTCAGCAGATAACTCTCGTCCTCATCAAATGAAACCAAATAAACAACTAAACATACTACATCATTTGGTCTATAACTGCTAGGAATGTCATCCAATGCGCTAACAAACCTAATTTTAAAAGAAGGTACTAACTCAACTTCTTCCTTCTGGATACCCGTGAATGTTTTCATAACTGAGCTTGGATTAATTGTTTCACCAAACTATTCCATGAATGCTAACTTTAGCTCATCCCATGATGAGATAGAATATGCTCGTAGGTAAGAAAACTAGTCTCTAGCATTTTCCTTCAAAGACTAAACAAAAAGCTTCATGAAAACATCTTCATGATTTATCTCAAAATCTCCCATTAATTCAAAAAACTCCTGCAAATTATGACGTGCTAATTTGATCTTTTCCCACTGAATTCTGGCAGTTGTTCCCTAACCTTTGCAAGAATAGGGTTTGGTAAACCTTAGATACCATTAAAAATTAAGGGCTTATATCTTTCCATAAAGAAAGCTCTATGGTGATTTGGCAGAGGTTGCACATTTATACTTGACATCTCATAGGGAAGCATAGACACATAATACATATTTTCATTTATTTCCCTACTTTTTCCTTTTCCATAAATCTTAAACTATTACAATGTATAGCTCAAAATATACTACATCTAACCTCATACAAAATGTGAATATTGTGTCATAGAAGTATATAAGATAATCACTACCATTCCCTTCCTTAGTGCTTCTCTCACTCTCTAGGGAACATTTTTACACAAAATTTTCATGATAATATACTTGACTCATGATAATCAAAATACCTAGAAATGTTGAAGTTGTTGCTGCCTCCTTTAACTAGGGATTTGCAAAATCACCTTCAATCCTTCAAATCTTTAACACTGATCTTTGACAGAGTCGCCACCTCCTTGTAGAGGATGAATACTCAAACAATTGGAATTCCTTCATAGGTCATATTTGTTTTAACACAACACCGCAACACTTCCTTATCATCAAATGGCATTATATGGATTCTGTCCTTAGCTTGTTGGGGTACTTCATCATAAGAGCTCAAATCTACTTCATCTCTTCTAAAAATTCTTTGGTTCTTCTTCACACAAATGCACACTAGTGCATAGATCTCAGAGTCTCAGAGTTGCCACTCAAAACTTTTGAGGTATTACAAATAATCTTGAAACATGGATAGACCTAGACAAAAAATTTTATCAAAAGATAGACTACAACAGATTCTCTAGCAACATTTATGATAATTGACTCAAACCGACAAGGGACAGATTAAGAAACTCTTCACTCTGTGAGTAAAGATTTGAGCCCTGTTACACGGGAACAATGCTTGACCATCGAATCACAAAAGACCTAGACAACTTTTATACAAAATTCCCCAGTAGAGTTGCCATTTTGTTGGTTACTCGGATGGGATAATCTCAACTATATATTAAACAAATATTTTAACCAAAGATTCTGTACAATTCATAGTCCCTAGCTGAGTCGCCATTTTTGTTGGTTCCCAAAATAAATGGGATTACACTACCATGGGGAAGAGACCAAGACGATTCCTCCAAATACCTATGGAAAGTCACTTCCAAGTATCAATATCCATCAGGCTTGGACCAACTTCAACAAGGATACAAGATACTTCTACACTTCGGGCTCTGCAGAACACGGGAGGGTAATCTGTTCAGTGAACTTCCTGATTTCAACAAGATTACTCAGGAATTTACTGAAAACAAAGAAGATTATCTCATAAAAGGGCTCAACAGAAAGGGAGAATTCTCAAGGATGGAAAATCCTTCAGTGATATTCGACCTTAGGCTGGAGCATGAGATGGGCGAGACAAATTTCAAAAAAATACATGAAAGCTTAATAAAAATTTGTTATGAGGAATCACAAGGAAAGTAGACTAGAAACCTAAAACCTAATGATATTTTCTAGAAAATATCAGTGCCTTGTTCATTTGGACTACAAAGTCTCTGATTTATTTCTAAAATATGATAAAATTTATCTAATAGTTGATTTAGTCTTGAACCATACTGCCTTACAATATAATTTTGTCTAGCATCCCTTACTTGAACTACTTATCAAATCCTGGTATAAGTCTTATTTCTCTATAATCTCATTCAAGCATTTTAATTAACCCCTTTGATTAAAACGTAGAATGGAAAATTACATACCTCATAACAATGCAATAAACAAATGAAACTCTTGATCCCATTTGCTCAAAAGAAGATAAAATTGCACGCAGGAGAGTAAAGATTAGAGAATATATTTATATTAATATCATAAGCTATCTTCTATTAGATAAAATACAACAACTTTAATTATAGAATAACCCATTTGAAAAGGAAACTTTTAATTACTTCATTACTTCTACTCTGCAAAATGACATTACACTTCCTACTACTTTTTCATGACTCGCTAAAACTATCTAGAATCTAACCCTGCAGAATGGACCTACTTTTACAGAGATCCTTCTTAGAAAATTTGGAACCCTAACTTCTGGCCTTGATTTCCCTTTTATAGAAAGTAAGGGAGTGAATATCTTCAAGCCAAAAGACACTTGTCACCAAAACCAACCCCTAGAGGTTGTATGCAATCCTGTTACAAAATATTCCTTATCCACATGTTGTTGCCCGTGATGAGGTGGAACCAAAATCTTCAATTGATTATCGATAGATCACTTGATCCATGCCAATATCACCCACACAGTTCTGGATGGACCCTAAGATGCTCAGTCTACTCTACAACATTTCCCTTCCTGAAAAGGAAAATAGATCCTGACAAGAAATGAGACTTTCCCACTGAATTAGAGAAAAATCTGAAACCTTTATGTTCCAGATCAGAGGAAATGGAAAGAGGGGCTTGGGGGTAAATATAATTTGTTGAGAAGATGTTGTAGCTTCCATGTCATTGCAGAGATGATTGGTTGCCAATCCTCACTTGAACAAATGCTTCTTTCAGTTCCCTGTGAGCTTCCTCTTGGAACACTCTACCAACAAATTGCAGAGTAAGAACAGTGGAGATGTCCTGGGTGGCTTTTCTTGAAAATAAAAGGCTTTCACAACCCCTTTGACAATCCTCTGATCTTTCACAACCCCTCTGACAGTGAGCAACCTCATACTAGAGAAAAAACTATAAAGTTCTGATGCCAATAGCTAACAAGATGAGAGGGGGGGGGTGAATCATACAAACTTAATCTTCCATAAAATTAATAGATTCAACCTCGGTAACTTATACTTCAGCAATATAACCAAAAACTGCTAAACATGCTAACTCATAAACACATAATCATCATAACACATATAACACCAGATTTAATGTGGAAACCCAAATAGGGAAAAACCACTGTGGGATTTCGGACCCACTAAGAAATATACTCTTCTAGAGTATGCTCAGTTAAAAGAAAATCTTGTTAAAGATTACAAACACATTGCTAGATGTGACCCGGTTAAGGGATTTCCCTTAGATCCATTAGGATCTTCACTTTGTTAGAAGTGACCTTGTCAAAGAATTTCAAGCACTCGTTTAGAATGTTACCTTGCTAGAGGGTTTACAAATAAGACTGTTAAGTCCACTCGGTTAAGAGATTTTCTGTCACTTACAAAATAACAGTAATAAAAATATATTTGCAACTTCACATCTAAAATGCTAAAGCAGATTCTATTTGCTCAAAACAATCTTGTCATAGGACTTATCTTGTCCCTCTGTTGGGCTCCCTACTCTATTATTCAAATAGGTCTTCAAGCTTTTGTGCTCAGTAATCACTATGTAGCATCCCTGTGCTTACACTTGCCCACATGCATTGTTTATCAACAATTCCTTATTTATAAACAATTTGCTAACCGCTGAATCTCCTTGATCACATTTCCCATGATCAATCATAGCCATCAGATCTTCAATCTTGACTAGGTTCAATGTATCCTTCAATCTAAAAATGTTTTACCTTGCCTTGGAACTTGCATACCTTCCTAGGAACTTGTGCTAGGTTATTGCGGTTCAATCTGCACTATAGATCTTCATCTTGATTTTCCATTGCCGTAGATCCTTAACAAACTTCATGCGCAGCATACCAATCTTTTATTCATCTCCAGCTCATCAGCATCCTTCATTAAATAATGCTTTTATCCATCTAATGAGATCTGTTATAGCTCAGTTGCAACTCGGTAAATACTAAACTTTACTCGGTAGACATTCTGCCTTCATTAACTAATATCAATAACCTTAGGGTTTACTGATTAGGTTCTTTGCTCGGTGATATAGTATAGTATTAACCTTATAATCAACAGTCCTAATGGCTTCCCAATGCTCTTTCTTCAAGAGTTCTGGGACATTATTGAGACTGATGTTGCTAATGGGGTTAAGGAATTCTTTGGGGCTAGAAAACTATTGAAGGAAATAAATGGTACTTTTATTGCTCTTATCCCCAAGATTCAAGGTGCTAATTCTCTGGACAAGTTCAGACCTATTAGCCTTTGCAATTCCTTTTACAAGATCATATCTAAGGTCCTGACCTCTAGACTCTTGTCTATTCTTCCGGCTTTTATTAAACACCAATAGAATGGGTTTGTTCCTAGAAGACAAATTCTCGATTCCATTATTACTATTCATGAGAATATTCACTCTCTTGTTAAAGCGAAGAAGCAGGGTCTCATTCTTAAGCTTGATCTCTCCAAAGCCTATGATAGGGTGGACTAGTCTCTTCTACAGAAAGTCCTTACTGCTTTTGGGTTTGCCCCTAGAATTGTGGATCTTTTATCCCAACTTACCACTATTGCGTCCTTTGTTGTTCTTGTCAATGGTTCTCCTTCAACCTTTTTTCAAGCTTCGAGAGGTCTTAGGCAAGGAGATCCTATCTCCCCCATCCTATTCATTATTATGGTAGAATGCTTTGGATGGACCATGGAAAATTTGGTGCAGATAGGATCCTTTAAGGGTCTCCAACCTTCTTTTGCTGACCTTATTTGTTCACACTAGCAGTCTGTTGATGATACAATAATTATGGGGGATTCAAGCATCTCAGAAGATAAAGTTCTGAAGAATACCTTGTTTAAATATGCTTCTGCAATGGGGCAGCTTATTAACTGGGCCAAAAGTGATGTCTTTTTCATTAACACTCCGAAGAAAAGACAACAAAGGATCAACAAAATTCTGGAGTGTAAGATTGCTGACCTTCTTGCTACCTACCTTGGTCTCCCCATGGGGATTGCTCCTCCTGACTCCTATTGGAGTTTGCTGGTTGATAAATTTCACAAAAAACTTGCAGGTTGGAAAGGGGCTCTCTTAAGTCAAGCTGGTAAGCTCCTTCTTCTTAAGGCTACTCTTTAAAGTATCCCCATTTATGCTCTTAGCTTATTCAGAATTCCAGTCAAGTATGCTGAAGCTATTGAGAAAATTCAAAGAAGATTCCTATGGTCTAGGGTGGAGGAAAAGAAAAGAATGTCCTTGGTGGCATGGGATCAGGTCTACAAGCCAAAAAGAAAAGGTGGTCTGGGGCTTAGGAGGATTCGCACTTTAAATGAAGCTCTCTTGTCAAAACAAGTTTGGAGATGGTTTAACTCTGATTTTGAATGGTGCAAAATTTGGAGAAGTAAGTACTCTCTTCTGTCCTCTTCTTTATCTTCTTTTCTTAATTTGGATCTTAGTATAAATGGATCTCATATTTGGAACCATGTTTCTAAATGTAAAGAGGTGTTTGCTAAAGGTGTGACATGGAAACTTGGAAATGGTAGAAAAGTGAGAATCCGGGAGGATCCTTGGATTTTGACAAACCCCTAATGGATTTCTATGAGTGGGCTTCCCATGCCCCCTCTTGTATTGGCTCTTTTGGTACCTTAGTGGAAGATTACTAGTATGGGAACAACTGGCAAAACATTGATAGTATTCATCCCAGTCTCTCCAAGCTCAAAACCCAACTGTCTGCTATCTAGCTGAATAAGGAAGAGGATTCCCTGATCTGGAGATATAACCCCAAAGGTACCTTTACTGTATCTTCGATGTATAGTATCCTCTCCCCCTCCCCTCCTATGAATCCTATCTGGTCTAAAGATTGGTTAAAAGGGCTAACTCCTAAAATCAATATGTTCCTCTAGACTATTCTCCAGAATAAGATCCTTACTGTTGACAACCTTAAATTCAGAGGTTTTGCCCTTCCAAATAGGTGTGTGTTGTGCTTTCAAGAGGAAGAGTCAGTGGACCATCTTGCCCTCCACTGTTCTTTCTCAACCTCTATTTGGGAAAGCTTCCTCAAAAGCTTTAGTCTTGCTTGGGTGTTTCCTAGTAACATCAGAGATTTGTTCTCTTCTTGGCAAATTCATTGGACCAACTCTTTTCTAAGGTGTATGTGGTAGCTCTCTCTGCCTCACATTCTGTGGGGTCTCTGGAAGGAAAGAAACAACTGAATTTTCAGGGATGTGTCCTTAAATCAAGACATTGTTTTTCAAAAAATTCAAAGGGCTATTCAGGAAAATATGGGAACTATGGAGGTCTCTTGTTACTCAAACAACTCTTTGGAGTCAAATATCTTAAGAGCCTGGAATATGAAGATCACTGAAGGTCATAATATCAGCCACAATAAAAGGCTTGAAGTTAAATGGCAAACCCCTCCCCATGGTTGGCTAAAAATCAATTTTGATGGAGTAGCTTAAGGAAATCTAGGTCCTTTAGGCTGTGGAGTTATTCTCAAAGACAACAGAGGCATTTGCAAAGGTATGGTTGCTGTCCCTATTAGCTTTCAAACCAATCATAAGGCAGAAGCTATGGCAGCCCTTCAAGGCATTATTTTAGCCAAAAAATGGAATTGTACCCATCTCTGGATCGAAGGGGATTCCAACAATATTATTAAGTGTCTCAATGGGACCTCTCAGCCCTCTTGGTCGATCCACAATATTATTTTATCTGCCATTGACATCATCAGAACCTTCAAAAAATGCCACATATCCCATATATATCGGGAGGCCAACTGTTCTACTGATTGGGCTGCAAATGTGGTGATGAAGAATGATACAATAACCATGTGGACAGGTGAGAGCGGTCTTCCTGGAGATGTAAGACAAATCATAATAAATGAAAGATATCGAAGTACCCCAAAGAATCTTGATTGACAAGGCAATTATGATATGTACTAAAGTAAGCACTTTGAGTTACTTCGATAATGAGGGAATTACTCATTATAATATTAAAGTTAGCAGAATGTGCATTATAACTTGTCAAATCAATAATGCTACGTACGCTTTTTGGGTTTTTGTTTTAGCTTCGAAAAGCTTTCTGTTTCACCAACTCTGTAACCTGAACTTGACTGTGAGAAACGACACCATGGGCAGAAATAGGAGAAGATATGAGCCAGGAAGTTGCAAGGAGTGGAAACAAAAAGAAGAGGTGTGGGAAATTTTTCAAAAGGGTGGTCTTTCGAGCTTCCTTGAGAGACTCCATGGCCATGATAGAAAGATAACTAGCTTCTTCTGCAAAAATTGGAAGAAGGGCAAGCTTAAAATGGGCGACCAACTGGTGGAAATTGACGAAGAGTTAATAGCTAAAGCTACGGGACTCAAAAGGGAGGGCTGCAATTTCTACAGAGACAGGAAGGTCAGCAGGGAAGCCATTGAAAGGTACCCGGTCACATAGAAAGAGAAGAAAAGACTGGTAAAGTTGAGAAAAACCTATTACCTACCTAGGGCTTTTACAAAGGCCTGGCGGGAAATTCTCTTTGTTTTAATGAGGTATATAACTCTAGATGGCAGGTTTACGAAAGTATATGGTTATCACTTTGTCCTCTTAAATCATTTTAGGCATAACGATAAGGTGAATTTCCCTTATTTCTTGCTCTGTTCTATGAATGCATCCCCAAAAGCATATAAAGAAAATCCTTGGGGTGACACTGCAATGCACCAGGGACTTATGGTCCTCATTTATGATCATCTAAAGGCCAGTAAAATCAATCGACTGCAGCTCTCTATGGATTCGGAAGAAGAAATGTCCGATTCTAATTTCTCAGAGGAGGAGGATTCAGATAATGATTCCTCGACTGAAAATGAGGAAAGCTCTGACGACTCAGAGTATAAGAGGAGCAAGAAGAGGAAATCAAGACCCTCTTCTTCTAAGAGTAAAAAACCCCAAAGCAAACCCTTGATTAGTATTTCTTCAGAAGAAGAGGACTCTGATTTCCCTAAGGAGAAGAAGAACCCTAAGGGAGTGCTAAAGGAAAAAAGTAAAATCCAAGCCCAACCCAGGAAGAAGCAAAAGAAAATAGAGGAGACTGGCAAAGATCCAGAGGACACAGGCAAGGAACTAGAAGAGGACAAGCAAACAAGAACCCTGGAAGCTGAACAAAGCCCAAAGATGGAGACTATGGAGGAGACCCTCAGGGCTGCTGACACTATTTCTACCCTCCATATTGCTAAAGATGAACAGATAACCCTTGGTAAAGTTACTCCTTCTCTTGGTCCTCACCCCGAGGCCTTGAAGGGTTTTATGAAAACCATTGAATGGCTTATTGACGAGAATAAGAATACTATGGATGAAGACAAAAAACTCTGCAATAGAGTCATGATCCTCGAGACCATTAACATTGGAGAGGGGAACACTATGGCCAATTATATTGAAGATTTGAAGAACACAATTGCCAAAGTGGAAGACATCAGAGATGCCTTTAATCCCCCGTTTGAGAAAATTGAAAAGGAGATACAGGATAGAAAAACCCTGGAGGAAACTAATGAAAGAACGCTCTCGGATACAGTTGCCAAAGTGGACAAGATAGAGGAGTGCCTCAAGAACACTGTGGAGTAGATTCTCAGTATTCTGAAAATCTCAGCCAACAACACCCATACCCCCATCAAGCCCAAGGTCCCAGAACTCGCACCCATGGAAAGAGGAAGGAAAAGAAAGTGAATAAGGACCTGGAGGAGCTAAAAGTAGTTGGGGCGACCTATGATGGGTTGGTGACTAAGGCAGAGGATCTGCTGAAGAAAATTACTATGTAGTGTCTCCTTGGGTTCTTTGCTATTTTTTGTTGTTTAGCTATTTTTTCTGTTCGCTAGTTTTTTGGACCAATCGCTTTGTATGAGGACTCTATTGTCTCAGCTTTTTATTTTAACTATGTTGTAATGGTTTTGGGTCTGTAAAACCTATTTTTCATTCAATTAGAACAACATATGTAGGATATCAAAACAATCTAAACATCATGATCTCATCATTGTCTAACTCGGTAATAGTTGCCCATTGAATAACTTATTTCTCCCCTTATTCATCACATTCTTTCTGTGTCTTTTGCTAACATCTTAATTCTCTTCAAATCAATCTTTTCAAGATATGGAAACATCATACTAAATCAAAAAATCAATTTCTTTACATCAATGACAAAATAATGTTATAAAGATAGTTATCATCCTTTTTCAATTATATCAAATAATCTCCAACAACCTTCTCAATATCCTTATTGAATATCAACAATCTCCTTCTATTGAAATGCCAAAAAAAACATCCATTTGGTGTCACAAAACATGCAATGACTCCATACATAATTATATTGTAATACCATCTTCCTACTGATGAAAAACTGTTCTCAGAAAAATGAGGAAGTTTGTATCCATTTCTACCCATTCTATCACTAGCCTTAGTAAATTTATAATCATAAATCCCTTCAAAGTGGCGGTGCTAATCCATGTGAAGAATCATCATCTTGATATTTTCTGCTCATCTTGCTAGCTATGGATTCCAACAATCATGCCTACAACTTAGGTCACTATCATTTCTAGGCCATTACTCCATTTCCACCAGCATATGTTCACCATGCATGAATGATTTTGTTCTGATTTTATTCCTTACTGAATGTACACTCTTCTTCTTTAGGATTCCTATCAACAAGGAATCTCTAAATTCATCAGAGAACTCATGATCCATCATATCTAAACCTGAAATTAAACTTGATCCTTTCACATCTCTGAGATATCATTGTTAATTATTTAATTAGTCCTTTACCCAAGAAGAACTTCACACAAGCTTCCTCAGGGGTGAGTCGACATTCAAAACTTCAAACATAACATTCAATTTTAAGTCAACAAGTTTGCATCCTATTCATCCTATCTTTTCTGCATGGGCTACGACCAATGTTTTTAATGATCCCTCTTAGTCTCACATTTGAAACTCAGCCGCAGGTCTTACCCAGCCTGGTAAATCAAACGATCATTTTTTGTCGATGCAGAATTTGACCTTCCATCTGTATCCATGGACCTACAAGGTCATCAATAATCAGCACCATATCATCTTTCAATCAGACTCTGTCAACGACCCCATCATAGGTCTTCTTGGTTAGCCTGGGACACGTGGCATCATCTCATGATGCCACAATCCATAACCTCCTTGCAACTTCTATTGCAAGAATACGAGGGCCATCAGATCTGTTCACACTTTAGTGCTTTGCAGAGTGCCCATTAACCCTTTCAGAATTAAAAATTAGACACCTTTTATCTCAATACAAAACATCACCGTTCATCTTGAACACATGCCAATTGATAGGACTCTTAGTAAAGTAGTTTTTACCGCTTGAGAACCGGTGACACAAGGCTTTGGAAGGTTACACTGCCAACTTGTCATTTTCCACTGAAGACATGTGGCATCATCTTGCGATGTCAAGGTATTTATCTTCACTGCACTTTCAACTACGAGGAAGCGTGAACCATCAGATCTGTTCTACTTTTATCAATCGGCTGAAACATTTAGGATTTTAGACTTAGGAAAAATGTGGGCGTAGGCATAAGAAAATTATTTCAAAAGCCGGTCCACCACCACTTAGTGCCTAGGAAATAAAATGGCCCATGGAATACAACCCTCATCCTTAAGTGGGAAAAGGTAATGATGAGATATATAATTACTAGGGTTTTCTTCACAAGACAAAAGAAATTTTGATAAACCCTAATCCGTAGACCTTGAACCTTGACAGAGGATGCAAATAAAACTAGAAAGATCAAATTTTAAGCTAAAAAATGAGAATTATCACGTAATCAATTTTTCAGGGCTATCATAAGGGAAAGGATACAGGTAAAGGTTGTCAACCAGTTTGAAAACATAATTTGCTTTATGGTTGCTACAGATACTTGTATGATGGAGGTATATGTGCCCCAGACTACATTGGTTATGCCCACGGGATATGAAGTAGACAAGGATCTTCTGATTGCATATGCTGATCATTTGCTTTCCCAACTAGTAGATACAACAACAGAATATTTTGGCACTTACAAGAAGAAATCCCTTCAAGTGCATTCAAAACTTAATAGACTGGTAATGGCAAAGAAAGTTAGAAAAAAAATTGAAGCATTTGCAGAGCAAGCAGGATTCAGAAAGGAAGCCATTGTTGAAGCAAGAGAAAAGCATGCTACTCAACATGCTGAAATATGAAGTGCACCAACCGGTACCCCCACTGGTGTAAAGACAAGAGCTAGAAAAGAGAAAGTTGCACAAAAAGAAAAATCAGTAGTTGTTAAGAAGGAGAAACCATCAAAGATTTAGTTTCGGAGAAAAGGTAAGATTTTTGAATCACCTACTGCATCGGTTAAGAATGGTAAAAGGAAAAAGCAAGAAGCACAGAAACCGGTAGATGCTGATGAAGAAGAGACTAAGTCCAAAGGAGAAAAGAAATCCCTAAGGGCCAACAACAAAAGGTCAAAGAGTGTTGGTACTCCAACTATGAAATTTCCAAAGAAATCAGTAATCAAGCTCACACCTCTTGAAAATTTAATAATAAACATTAAAGAGTATGGTGTATTGACTAGTATGAAGAAACTCTATGATAAGTTTAGTGAGGATGAACAAAGGCAGATAGAAGAAGAAATTGTTTACATGATGAATAAATGTAGCAAGGCCCTTATTGAATTGCAAGGGTAGATTCCAAATTCATTGTATAATATACTTGATGCTAGATGGCAGACAACCATGACACAAGACAAAGAATTTATTGAATATTTTTTGAAAAACTTGTAACTTGAAGCTACTAAGGAAGAGGTAGATGAAATTTTTGCTAAGTCAAAGTCATATTTTAGGTCAAAGAAAAGGTTGACAAGAATGTTAATTAGCAAGACCCAATCAGTCCTTGAGGAGACTGAACAAATTTTGAAGAAGGTATTGGGTCTGATTCTGGATGAAGAGGAAGAAGTTAAGGAAGATGAACCAAAAAGGTTTGAGGCCGAAGATCTTCCAAAAGGTGTTAAAATAATTGATTTTAAGCCTGATAAAATTGTGCTTGATGATCAACTGATGAACACACAAATTGGACCTGTAAATATCCTTGATGATGATGATACCAGTAATATTGATGATTTTGATGCTATTGACAATGTAAATGTACATGATGTTGATATGTCTGAGCAACATGAACAAGAACATGGATAGGAAGAAAAGAAAGATGAGAAGCCATTGGTGGTAACTCAAATTATTGATACTTAGCCCCCACCAATACAAGAAACTAAAAAGGATAAGGAAAGTGAAAAGAAAGAGGAAAAAAAGACAGGAGAAAAGAATAGGAAAAGGAAGAGGACAAAAATAAAGATAAAGAGAAAACAAAGGAGAAGGAGTCAGAGAAGACTGAACCTAAAGTGACACCTTTGTCACTTGATTCTAAAAAGAAATTTTTTTATGATGAAGATGATGATGCTATAAGCATCAAAGGAATCCTAGACATGGACAACTTGAGCTCAACTGAGTTGATGGAGATTGCAACTACTATGCAATCCTGAGCCAAGAATAAGTGGATGAAATAACATCAGAAGGAGGTAGAGACAATAAGAAATGCTATTGAGATTTTGTCAAGTCTCCTACCAGAGACTAATAATGATAATTTTGTTACACCTATTGACAAGCTTGGACAACTTGTTTCTAATGCTGGAGAACAAATGAAATCTTTTGAGGATGCAGCTTATATTAGTGTTGAGAAGGATTGCAAGAAGAAAATAGCTGAGCAATTAATGACTGCAATTGATAAAGGGAAAGTTGCTCTTACTATCAATAAGGACTATTTGAAAGAAGGACTTTAGACCAAAGGCAAAATACTCTTAACTATTTCAAATTTTTTATTGTTTTGTGCTGATTTGAAGAAGAAGAAGGAGAAAGTTGACCAAGAACTTGAAGTTCTTAGTGAGTCATTCAAGCCCCTCAATGACTCTACTATCAAATTTGGAAAATCGGTTGTTGAACTTCAGCATAAGCTGAAAGCATATGAAAATGAACAGGTTAAGAGGATTGGATCACTATAGAAATTAAAGACACAACTGATACCAAAGGTGGAAATCTTGCAGAGAGCTTATAAAGAATCTAAAGCTATCCTTGCAACATCGGATATGAGTACCATAGATGCCATGGAGGAGTTTGCTGGATAGATAAAGACACATGTGGAGATAACTGACACTATTTTGGAGACCTAGCATAATGATCTGATGCAATTGAAATCACATTTTAGTGATGCTTTTTCTAAAATTGCATTGTAAAAACATTTTGAACTCCTACATTTATATATATACTATGTAATTTTGATGTAACGTGTATTTATCTTTCATGTATTTACTTCTTTGTTTGGCATTGTTGTCAAAGGGGGAGTAATAGTTGAAGAATCGGTCAAAATATTGTTGTAAGTAAATGGGGAGTAGTAGTATGAGTCTTCTGATGGTTTAAATTTTTGTAATAGCACGAAACTGCTAAGGGGGAGTATGTCATGAAGTCATTTTTGTTTTTGCACACTTAGTTGACAAAATTTTTCCTAAGTGTTGCCATCAATGCTAAAGGGGGAGAATGTTGGTATTTGACTGAGCCGATAAATTATTGATTGGTGAATGTGATGAAGAGATTGAGATTCATGTTTGATGACTATGTCTTGCATTGTCATTGATGGTAACAATTTTTTTGTAGTCATTTAAGTCTTGGAAGCCAACCAGAAAGGTATAACCGATACAGATGACAGTTTACCAGCGACCCGACAAATAGGTTCTTAATCGATAAACAAAGACAGAGTTGCATTCACGCAATCGGTACAAGCGATTAATGAAGAGTTGAATGATGCAGTTTTATAGGAGTGATAGAGATAGGTATTTGGAGATATGTTTGTGACTGCATTGGTAGATTCAACCGGACAAGTGAAATTTGACATATAGAGTAGGTATTCTGATGAACACTTAACCGATAATGATAAAGTCACTTAAATCGGTAAAACAACACAAATTTTAGTTTGTTATGTTGGTGGCCAACATAAGTTCGGTGTGCAATATTAGTTTTTCTAGATTCATTGAACCTAGGAAATTGTTCCAAGGTTGTAGCCAACTAAGTTGATGTCTATTAAAAGTGTGATGAGTTATGAGATAAACATGCGTATGTTGATGAGATTGAAGGTGAATATTGTGATTCTGATTGTCCAGTGATTAGTGAAGCTCTTCATTGATTGTGTTGTTGAAGTTTTCAAGACCTGGAGCAGATCTTATCAGGCAAAGAGGTGTTATGTGAAGATCATTTGAACTGTTATTATCCTAACAGTTATAGCAGCAAAATTCATTAACCGGGTAGGTCCTGACAAGCCTTACATTTTAAATCCCTTAATTGGGTAGCTCTATATCGGAGTGTGGAATCCTCCTGTGAGGTTGATCCCAATAGGTCAAAGCTCCTAATAGGGCTCATCATTTATATCCCTTAATGGAGTGACTCCTAATCGAGTTTGCTCCTAATAGGGCATATTTGTAAGACCTTAACCGATCAAGATTTATATTCTATAGATAGTGAATCTTGTGGGTATTCACTCCCACCATGGTTTTTCCCTTTGGGTTTCCACATATAAATCTCTTGTGTTTTGTGGAATTTGTTTTATTGGGCATTAGCTTATGTGGTGATATTCCTCTTATATTTGTTAAGTTTTTAGTTGTTTAAGTTGGTGATCCGATTCATATTATTTTTGCTTGCACTAATTCACCCCTCCCTCTGAGTGCCTTATAAGTTTTTCACAATCTAGCATACCAGGCCCTAGGGTCTTGTTTCAATCCAAAAAGAGATTTCATCAGCTTACATACCATGTCTCTATCATCTGATAGTGAAAATCCATTAGGTTGCTCAATGTAGACTTCTTCCTCAAGATCACCATTCAAAAAGGAAAATTTAACATCCATCTAATATACCTTGAAATATTTATATGTAGCAAATGAAAGAAACAATCTAATAGCTTCAATTCTGGCCATGGAGAAAAATTCTCCTCATAATCAATTCCTTCTTTCTGTAAATATCCTTTGTAAACTAATCTAGATTTTATTTTGACAACTTTACCGACTTCATTCAATTTGTTTTTGAATACCCATTTAGTACCAATCACATTCTTATCTTTATCTCTAGGCACAAGCTCCATGTGTTATTCTTCTCAATCTAATCTAATTCTTTTTCCATAGCTCTCATCCAATTTTCATTTTTACAAGCCTCAACAACATCTTTAGGTTTAATTTTAGAAATCAAACATACCTCTTCAGCAACTAGCCTTCTTTTAGTCATCACACCTTTATTTTTTTCCATTAATCTATTCTTTTGAATGATTCAATCTTACTTACTTTAGAGTCTTCTAATTGTTCTGATTTTTAGATTCCTGCACTTCTTCACCAGCAACAACAATATATGGGATAATTGTCTCTATTAGATCAGTCTTCTTTAGTTCTTCGGTCTGAATAGGCATTATAACAACATGTTGACCATCATCATATTTTCATTCTCTGATCTCCTTTCCAAGGTTCTCATCCACCTTCACATTTTCACTCTCCACTATCTTTCTCAGTCTTTTATTGTAGCACTGGTAGGATTTTCTCTTTGTAGAATAACCC
Organism: Cryptomeria japonica; assembly: GCF_030272615.1. Taxonomy (NCBI): domain Eukaryota; kingdom Viridiplantae; phylum Streptophyta; class Pinopsida; order Cupressales; family Cupressaceae; genus Cryptomeria; species Cryptomeria japonica. Next base: position 319,169,027 of record NC_081415.1, read on the forward strand.
AAGAAAATTCCTTCATCACTTCTTGGATCAAACTTCCCTATGTCATCATCTCTCTTGATATAACACTTGCTACCAAATACTCTGAAATATATCACAGTAGGAACATGACCAAACCATAACTCATTGTTGGCATTTGCATGAAGATTGCAATAATGAAATTTTATGTTGTCATTTATGTCAATTAACCGGTAATGATATTATTGCAATGTTGATTTGTAACCGGTAGGAAGAGCTAGTGAAAGGAACTGTAACTGATAGGTAAGTTTGTGGAGTGAACCGGTATTGCTAAGTTTGGAGAGTTGAACTGGTAAACCCTACCTATTGATTTGATAAACCCTAACTGATTAAGTTTGGTGAATTGGTTGTATTGGTTTATGATCTGATGATGAGGAGTAATGATTATGACATGTATGTATATTGTATGAAGAGAGTTGCAAAGTGTTTTTGGCGCATTGAGGTAATGGTTTTTGTCTAGGGAATGAGTAAGTATATTGCATGTAATGAAAAGCGCATGATGAGTTACTGAGTTTGATGAAGCGGTGATCAAGGAGCGATCAAGGTCATACTTGAACTGACTTGTTTGTAATCTCTATGAGAGAATAATGTTTTTGTTGTGTTACTGACGTAGTTAATTTGTTTATAATGTTGATGAGTTTTTTTTTTTTAAGAGTTGGTAAAGTTTCAGTTGAGTGTGTGGTTGCCGAATCGGATGATGTATCTATAGTTTGAGTAAAGGCAGATAGGAGTATGAAAAGGATCTAAACAAGCAAGTGTAGTACTATTCAAATAGATCAACAAACTCCTATTGTTTTCTAACAATTACAGCAGTTGAATCCCCTAACTAGGTAAGCTCTAACATTATTAGGGTTACTTAAATCCTCTAACCAAGTGGTCCATTAGCTTGGATTTCAAATATGATGGCATTGTGTTGTCATTGATGTCAACTGGTAGTAGAGATGTATGTGCAACACTGCTATGAAGATGCCTTTTGTATCACCTTGTGTTGTAGAACACCGGTAATGGTAAGGAAGATGACCTCAATAGTCACCAGTATACAAGTTAGTGCCTAACTTGTGTGATGAGATAGAGAGGTGTTTTGAGCGATTGTTTGTGATGAAGAGGAAGAATGTTATTTGAATCACATCAACACTAGAAGAGAAGAATGAACCGATATGCTATGAGGTTGTAGAACAACATGACTCCCACCGAATGAAGTTCCAGTCATCGTGAGAAGCAATGACTGATAGTGAATATGCTCACATTAGTTCACATGTACCTATTTGAAGAGATGCTGAACAATAGGGAAATCACATGAGCATATGGCAGAAAGAAGATGGTGTTATTCTACCAAGTAAGTGGAGCTTATCTCCTATTATGCATTAAGTGCATTATAGTTTGGAGAGATAAGAGTGAAGAGGTAAAGGCAATAACTTGTAGGATCACACCGGATCTACCAATGAATTGAAGGAATTCTCTAAGTACTTAAGATCAGGGTTATGCACTAGAATGAAAAGAGAAGGCATGATTAAGATGTCAGTACAAAGGAAGTGTGAAGTGTTTGTCATCTTCACAAACCAGTAGAGGAAGAAATAACATCAATCAGGAAGAAAGGCTGGGTAGATGTAAACAAATGAATCTAACCTCATTGAAAGAAGATAGGAGTCTTGTGAATATTGATGACATGATGTCATCAAGAGTGATAACTGGTATATGAGTCCACTGGTTATATAAGCAAGGTGAAGTTGCAAAAGATTTCCCATTTGTGGGAATGAGCATATCTTGGATTTATCAGTCTAGAGACCGATTTGAGAGTCCCATCGATAGTTCAAGATGAGAGCATATATGATAAGGTAATCGGTCAAATGGTTGAGACCGAAAGGGTTAGAAAACCGATAGAAGTAAGGAACCGGTAGGGTGGCTAGTCGATGATTCTACTTGGACCAACTTGAAGTGCCAAGCTGGCAGATAATCGATATGGATGCCACATGGAGTCAACATGGAAAACCTGCATTTGGATAAAGATAGACTATACAACAACAGGACTATTCCAGGATTGGTCAGCTTTAATGAAAAGTCACCCAAATCATGAGACTTGTTGTAGAGCTATTGCAGGGGTTTGAGCCTCGAGGTCTAGAGGATAACTATAAGTTAGCTAAGATAAGCTGAGAAGATCGACGTGATGAAGGAAATAGCATGACAAATCTTTCATGTTGACCGAGGGATTAGCTATGAGGGTAAAAAGCAAGTCTCTAGAAATGAAAAGTGTGATCAAGGAGATGCAACTATGGTGGAGTTGTGCATTTAGATGTCAGAAAAGATCAAATCATTGGATTTGGTTTGCCTCGAGGATAGTGAGGAAACCCTAACTGCCTATTTTTTGAATTGGTTTTTGGAGGGAAAACCAGTCTATAAGTATACAACAGAAGAGGAATAATTGTGCTGCAAGATAGAGGAATATGGTGTGATTGCGAGGTTGAAGACTTCTGCAAGCAAGATCAAATCAGCCAAGTGCTCAACGAGCATCTGTGAGAAGAGTGGAAGTGTGAGAGAACAGGGTTGAAGCTTTCAACCGGTTGAAGGAAAGAACCGGTAGTGTTCATATTGGCAGAGCAGAAGTGAAGGAGGCTAAAGAGAGGTAAACTAATAGTACTTATCAGCAGAGAAGCAGCAGGTGGAGAGAAATAGAGAAGTGAGTCCATGAAGTAGAGAAGGTATCTCATCGATAGAATAAGATATATGTAATGGTTGCAAGATTCACTTTTGACAAGATAGCTACTTATGTATTTGATATTTATTTTGATAACACTGAGTTGTAGCTCGGTGTAGGGGTTAGTACTCCTTGGGTTGGTGCCCTAAAGTTAGGGGTTGGTGCTCCTTGGGTTAGTGCCCTAAACTTTGTAACTATGTTTTACTATGAGGTTGGATTGGAGCAGTAGACTCCATTAACATTGCTCACCGATGTTTTTCCCATCTTGGGTTTTCCTCATATATGTTGGTGTTATATGATGTCTCCTTATGTGTGTGTTTATTTGAGTTAGTCTCATCACAAACTGGTAAGTCTGCATTGTGTTTGATTCAAAAACTGGTATTGCTCTCAAAGGAGAGCTGAAAGGAAAGTTTTGAGAACCATTGATTCACCCCCTCCCCCTCTCAATGGTGCATTGTGTCTAGCAATTGGTATTAGAGAATAGGTTCCCAGTTAGAAGAGTGTTCTCCATCTTGGGTAGATTCCAGCTTGAGGACACAATGGTTTGTTTAGTATCTATCTCTGCTTCAGTTTTTGATGGCTCAAATTTTTCTATTTGGAGTCGCAGAATGGAATTTTTTCTATCATCTTTAGGGTTTGATGTATGGATGTCAGTAGTAGATGGTCTCCCTAGAAAGGTCAATTTTCCTATCAGATTTGTAGAAGAAAGAAGAAACCAGTGCAATGAAGAAGCCATGAAGGCTATTTTTAGTGGACTCACCGGTGATGTCTCTTCATAGGTGGGTAGGTGTAAAACAACAAAGAGCTTATGGGAAAGATTGAAGAAGCTCTATGAAAATGAACCCTCAACTGTACTGTAGAAACATAAATTGAAGCAAATATGAGAAATACCTCTCATATTTATCTGGATGAGGAAGATAGATCTTCTAGCAGCCGCAACAGTGAAGAAGAAGGAGCTCAATTCTTTGTGGCCCAAGAATCTGAAAGTGGCTAGGCAATCACCTCTCCTCAACAAGATGTGTTGAATAGTGATGATGATGAAGAGGAAGACATGGCGGATAAATCTAGCCATCAAGAGCCTTCTGATGATGAAGAAGCAGGAGAAGTTGACCTTGAAGGAGAGCTTTTAAATACACTTGAAGAACACAATAGAGTTAAAAGAGAATACAAGCTATTCAAGAATGCTGCTATTGTGGAGAAGAACCGGTTAGTCAAATGCCTTGAAGAATTGGAGAAATGCATATCAGAGTTGAAGACTCAAGCAAAAGACACCAAGGTATGTCGATGTGAAGATCTATCCTCTCAGCTAGAGACAAAAGACAAAAAACTTCAGTGGATGCTTGAAGGAAACAAAGGCCAGACCTCTCTAGTTAGAAATGTTCCTCTAAAGAAGGTTGACCTAACCATAACTAGTGTGGACCTGTAGACAAAAATGAAGTTCAATGCGGCAAGAAGGCATATTCCTACAAATCCTAGAGGTAAGGGGAAGATGGGAGAAGAAAACCTCACCAGAAATAGGAAGATGAGGAAGCAGCAAAGGAGATCCTCCATAGGCAGAGGGCAAAGAAATGCTACCACCCACAGGAGGAAGAAAGTATGGGAGAAGAAGAAGAGATCAGATGAAAGAGATGCTCAGAATGGACAACCAAGGGTCCATTCTGAAAAAGGAAAAGATGGGTATGCAAAACCTACAAGATCTTCTCATGCATGGCTGAATAAATATGTAATTAATATGCCACCATTTATCGGTTACTGCTTTACATGTAATGCTTATGGCCATAAGGAAAGAGAATGTAGAAAGAGATCTAGAAATAATAATGTAGGATCTCATAGAAATCATACTTATGGGAAAGGTGTACCCAGAAGTAGATACATGCATGACCCCTCTCCCAATTATGCAAATATTGCTTGTCATAACTATAATGGATCTGGCCATAGAGAGTTTGAGTGTAGGAAGAGGAACCTACAGTCACATAGGGGCCGACAAAATAGCCTTGCTCTACATAAAAGTGAAAACAAAGCATATGGAGAGCAAAGACCTGCATGGAACAAGATGAGTGGTGTTCTTGCTCTAGCAAGGTATCCAAGGAGACTGGCTGGTGGCTGCAATGACATGACAAGAAGAAGAAGAGTGAATTGGTATATTAGAAGGCTCCCTTGTCATGAGGTTAGCATGGATGTTGTGTGCTACTATAGCACTATTTCCAGTTGTAATGCAGAGACTAGAAAAGAAAGGGCCCATCAGTAGAAGAAGGCAAGCCCTACTCCCAAGTCTGAAAGTGGGGCGAAGAATGAGATTAAGCAAGTATGGAGGAACAAGTCCATGTACTGGCTTTGTGCATTTAATGCATAGGTGATATCTCCTAAAGTCTAAAGGAGATGAAGGATCTTAGGGGGAGTAGCACATTGAATTCATCATTCACCCCCTCAGTAATGAAGGCAACATGGAAAACCATGTTGTTGTCGGTATGAAGGAAGAAGATGACAAGCATGTGTAGAAGTTGCCCCATCTACACATCTACTGATCAGTACCAGGTGTTAACTAGTATGTGCAGGATGTTACCGGCATGAATGCAAAATAGGTTATGTAAGACAATGATGTTGGAAATCATTGCAATAACCTCGGTAGCATGGAATGTTGATTTTATGTCTCAGGTGGTATTGGAAATTCCCTGAATGACATATGTTGGCCCCATGGTTGATCATGCATGCTTGCATGTTTTTGGGCTAACCAGTTTGTTTCATGGCATGGCACTATAACTGTTTGACATTGTGAATATTCAGAATCATGTCATGAGTCTTGGCGGATACAATGGAGTTGAAGGATCTTCAGATGACCACTCATACACAGCTCAACTGATATATGGTGAAGAATGGAGTTCCAGTATTGGACCTAACTGGTAATGAGAACCTAAGTTGTATGACTCAGGAGCAGTCCACGTGTTTAGGGTGCAGTGCAAGCATGCCTGAACTTGCAAGGATACTGACTGCCCAAACTACAAGAGATGGAAATTGCAGAAGTGTTGCAGGTTGACCGCCAGTTGATGGTCATGTTCCCCACCTCAATTGCTGTGACTTGAGAAGATGTAACAACTGGTGATAAGATAACAATTGGCATCAAAGGAAGTGTTACATCCAATTAAGACAAAGGGGCAAGAAATTTTTTTGTTAGTGACCGGTAGATACAAAGAGAAATAATATCTTGACAAGGCCCTTTGTCATTGTGTCAAAGGGGGAGAAGAATTATGTAGTATGCTAGATACTAATTGTGTTGAAATCAATGCCAAAGGGGGAGATTGTTGGCATTGTGTTGTCATTGATGTCAACCAGTATGGGATGACCACTGGTAGTAGAGATGTATGTGAAACACTACTATGAATATGCCTTGCATATCACCTTGTGTTGCAGAACACCGGTAATGGTAAGGAAGATGACCTCAGGAGTCACCAGTACACAAGTTATTGTCTGATTTGTGTGATGAGATAGAGAGGTGTTTTGAGCGGTCGTTTGTGATGAAGAGGCAGAATGTTATCTGAATCACATCAACACTGGAAAAGAATAATGAACCGGTATGTTGTGAGGTTGTAGAACAACAAGACTCCCACTTGATGAAGTTGCACTCATCATGAGAAGCAATGACTGACAGTGAATATGCTCACATCAGTTAACATGTACCTATTTGAAGAGATGCTGCACAACAAGGAGATCACATTAGCATATGGCAGAAAGTAGATGGTGTTACTCTACCAAGTAAGTGGAGCTTATCTCCTATTATGAATTAAGTGCATAATAGTTTGGAGAGATAAGACTGAAGAGGTAAAGGCAAGCATTTGTAGGATCACACTGGATCTACCTGTGAATTAAAGGAATGCTTTAAGTACTTAAGATTAGGGTTATGCACTAGACTGAAAAGAGAAGGCATGATTAAGATGTCAGTACAAAGGAAGTGTGAAGTGTTTGTCATCTTGACAAATCGGTAGAGGAAGAACCAACATCAATTAGGAAAAAAGGCTGGGTAGATGTAAGCATAGGAATCTGACCTCACTGAAAGAAGATAGGAGTCTTGTGAAGATTGATGACATGATGTCACCAAGAGTTATAACTGGTATATGAGTCTAGTGGTTATATAAGCAAGGTGAAGTTCTAGAAGATTTCCCATTTGTGGGAATTTACATATTTTTGATTTATCAGTCTAGAGACCAGTTTGAGAGTCTCGTCAACAGTTCAAGATGAGAGCAGATATGATAAGGTAACTAGTAAAATGGTTGAGACCGGAAGGGTTAGAAAACTGACATAAGTATGGAACCGATAGGGTGCTTGGTTGGTGATTATACTTGGACCAACTTGAAGTTCCAAGCTGGCAGATAGTTGATATGGATGCCACATGGAGTCAACATGGCAAACCCATGTTTGGATAAAGATAGACTATACATTGACATGAATGTTGTAGGGTTGGTCAGCTTTAATGAAAAGTCACCCAAATCATGAGACTTGTTGCAGAGCTATTGCAGGGGTTTGAGGCTCGAGGTCTGGAAGACAACTACGGGTCAGCTAAGAGAAGTTGAGAAGATTGAGGTGATGAAGGAAACAACACGATAGATCTTTCATGATTGACTTAGGGATTAGCTATGAGGGTAAAAATCAAGTCTCTAGAAATGAAAGGCATGATCGAGGAGATGCAACTATGGCAGAGTTGTGCATTTAGATGTCAGAAAAGATTAGATCATGTAAGATCTGATTGGATTTGGTTTTCCTCGAGGATAGTGAGGAAACCCTAACCGCCTATTTTTTGAATTGGTTTTTGGAGGGAAAACCAGTCTATAGGTATCGACAGAAGAGGAAGAATTGTGCTACAAGATAGAGGAATATGGTGTGATTGCAAGGTTGAAGACTTATCCAAGCAAGATCAAATCAGCCAAGTGCTCAACGAGCATCTGTGAGAAGAGTGGAAGTGTGAGAGAACCGGGTTGAAGCTTTCAACCGGTTGAAAGAAAGAACTGGTAGTGTTCATACTGGAAAAGTAGAAGTGAAGGAGGCTGAAGAGAGGTACAATTATAGTTCTTATCAGCAGAGAAGAAATAGGTGAAGAGCAGTGAAGCAGGAGGTGAAGAGTGTAGACACCTAAAAATGGTCAACGCTTGCGGAGTCATGCTTTAACATTTGCGCATTGCCTCATTTTAGGTTTTTGCATTGCATTAACATTTCTCCTATGTCACGTACTTGGTTTTTATCATTTGGGAACATCGAGTCATTCTTCTACATTCTTCATTTATCTCGCTCTTGAATTTGGTCTTGTCGACAACACTATCCAGTCATGATTTTAATCGATCTTATCCTATTGCATCAATGTGCGTGCTTATTTGTCATCATTTTGGACATCGTCAATCCTAATTAGGGTTTTTTCCTATCAATCTTGCGATTGATTTGTCATCAATCATTGTCCTCTTATCAATCTTGTCGATTTATCATCAATCCTTTAATCTTGTCGTTTAACGATCGATTTGTCATCGGTCGTTGTCATGTTCGATCTTGTCATTTTGTGATCAATTCGTCATTGATCATGGTCATTTTCAATCTTGTCATTTTGGATCAATTTATCATCAACTCTTGTCATCTTGTTCGATCTTGTCATTTTGCGATTGATTTGTCATCGATCGTTGTCTGTCTCAAATATGTCAATTTGGATCAATTTGTCATTGTTCCTCATCAATTGGCGCATTTTCTCAATCAAATCATTTATCACATTCGTCATTTATCAATCCAAAATCAAATCATGATCGAGTCAATTATCTTTCATCAAGACCTAATTCATCTTCTAGGGTTTTATGATTTAATCATTTAACCTTGTGTGTCATTTTCTTCCTTTAGGATTAATAAATTATTTATTTATGTAAAGCGGAAAAATCGCGATCGAACCCTAGTTGTTCTCCCCTCTTCCGACTCCGAGGAGAGAGAAGGGAGGTTCGCTAGGATTCGATGGTTTTTCACTTAGGGGAGAGACTTTACATTCAAAAGAGGGGTTGAAACTCATAAGATCCAATCCCACGCAATGCAAGATTAGATGCTAAATGAATTTCAAGGGTTAGGAAAGCAAGGCTACCCTCTTTTGTAAAGAATGTTGTTAAGGAATTTAAGCTAAGCATGCATAGAAAGTCATAAAGATTCGCTTATAAACTGAGTTCGGGTTATAGGATGAAGCTGCGGACCTGGAATTAGCAGTAAAATGTCGATACGGTGCTGTCCTGCAAATTTGAGCAAAAGTTGTCGGGACGATGGCGCCCGACGCCACGGTCCTCCGAAAAATCCGTGAAACGAAGGGGGATCTGTTCATCTCTGCACAAGGATTCCAGATCTTCAATTTCAGCCGTGTACCTACAACCTACACACAGAAAAGCGAAGACGATTGGGGGGTTAGGGATTGGGGGTTTGCCTTTAGGTCAAACCCCGGTTTTGGAATTAACCAAGAAATGAGAAAGTGTTGTAAATGTAAATGTATGTAAAACAAGTACTAATACCTTGTTCTAAGGATGTTTGTATCCTTATGTGCGAAGGTTTAGATGTTGTATGTTGTAGCATGTAGTATGTGATCTCCTCTTCAATGGTTGAATCCTTGTCTTGAATGCAACACTTAGCCTTGAATGGAGACTTGAAATGATCAATTGCTTGAAAGAATGCTTGAATGCTTGAATGCTTGAATGCTTGAATGCTTGAGTATAGTTTCCACGCCTTTTCCATCATATCGAATGAAAGAGGAAAATGTCATTTATATACTTGTCAATTAGGGCTGATAGACTAATTTTCCCGACCTTAGGCTGACCAGGGAAAGTTAATTTCCAAATTGCAAACAAAAAGACCCGAGCCCCTTAGGAGACTGGGCCCAAAATAGGACCCAGGGACCAGGGCACTGGGCGCCTTGGTCCTGAGGGACCAGGGCGCTGGGCGCTCTGGTCCCACCTCCCGGGACAGCAGGGTGCAAGGAGGTTCAGGCCAGGGTGCTTGAAAAATGCAGTTTTCAGTGTTGTGAGCAAGTTTCAGGGTCTCCATTCAGGTTGCATGTTGCGTCACCATCGTGAAGACCGAAATGCAGTCGAAATTGCAAGTGTCGCAATTTTAGGACGCTACATTTAGCCCCCACTTTAGCGGGAGTATGAATGCTCATACTTCCGGTAAAGTACAAGGAAACAACATTGAAAGACTTTCACCACGTCAAGGAGGCAAGATACACCGAGCCCCTAGTGGACTAAGGATCTTACGACTTCGATTGACAAAGTAAAAGGGAAGATCACGAGGAAGAACCATGACTGTCAGTAGTAAGGTTCCCTCACTATGAGTCATGCAAGAAAGATATCAAAAATTTTCAAGACAAGGTTAAATTTACCAAGAAATTTTCAAGTATCTTGAAAAGATATGAACGGGATGTATGCCCCCCTACGTTAAAGCGATCGTACACGCCTCACTGGGGGTGATTGTTTTAACATAGTGATACATATAAGAAATGAAAAAGGAGCACGTTATCACAAGGATTTAGCCCCCAAGTGTGAGATAAACCCAAGGATAATAGACACAAAACACAAAGCACAAGGTGACTTCACTTTCCTCAGGGTTAGTATACTGTATGATAATTCATGTATATATATCATATGTATGTATGCATAATTGTTCTTCATTCCCCAATCAAGGAAGGTCACCTAGAAGAAGGGAACACATGTGTCTTTTGAGTCAACATGAGAGAGATTGAGAGATCTCAATGCTTTGCATCGTCCTCAAGTAGACAACACTAAGGACGACAAATAGAAGAATGAGAATAACATATAGAAGAAGTAACAAAAGAGAGGAGGAGAGAATCTGCTATGCTAATGTAACTAGTCTAGCATGTCATCTACCCCCCGATCTTGCTGATCAACGTTTCGGGAAGGCAGGGAACACGCCAGAGGAGGAACATCCAACATAGTAGATGGAGCTATCACAAGATCCAAACAAGGGCTATGTTCATGTTCCGAGCCACATTGTTCTTGTCTAGGAGCTAGGATAAGTGCTTTAGAAAATTCGTTAGATAAATGATTATCAACATCAACAAGTTCATATTCACTATCAGAATCAAGAGGAGTAACATTTTCATCTATATCGTCATCAAGATTTATAAAAATAGGATCTTTAACTCGCACAGGATCAAGATCATCATGCATCTTATGTTTAGGAGATTTAGGCTCAATGTCCGGCTGAGGAGAAAATGGAATAATGCTTGTTGAAGGTGTTTTTGGAGATTGCAAAGTTTGAGAAGCAGCTACCTGAGCTCTAAGACGATGCTTTCGTCGGCGTTCACATGCAGAACGATTTCGTCTAGTCTTAGTAGGAAGTGGAGAAGATTGAGGAGGAGGAATGTTCTCATCCTTAGCACTTGGGTGTTTAGGTTGTGGTCTCTTAGGCTGGATAATAGGAGAAGAAGAAGGTCTCTTCTCTCTATAAAAAGAAGGAGGAGGAATTGCTCCATACAAAGGAGGAATTTTTGGTTTAGGGAGAAGACCAAGTCCATCATGATGAGGAGGTATAGGTCTACTCTTAGGAAGTTTATTAGGTATAGACATAGTCACATCCATAGGGATGGGTTGAGAATCTTCTTGAGGAAAGACATTGGTTTTATCTTTCAAAGAAAGAACTTCCTTCTCAAGAATGATAGGAATGTCAAGTTTAGGTGTTCTAGGTTCACTTAGAGATAGGATCATATCTGTTTTCCACTTTTGATAAGATTTGAAAAGATGATCACTTCGCGGAGGAAGAGATTGGAATTGTTTAGGCCAAAAGTAGTCTATAGGAACACTAGAAGTTCTTTCAGCTGGTTTAAAGAGACTATGATTGACAGTAACAACTTCACCATTGTGGGGAAATTTCAAACACTTATGAATAGGAGAAGCAATAGCTTTCATGGAAGATAGCCAAGGATAGCCAAGCTTCACACGAAATTGTTCGGAAGATGGAATAATAGCAAAGTTCACATCAAGGGATTTGTTATGGACTTCAATAGGCAATGTAATAGAACCAATTGCAAGAGAAGAAAATGCATCAAATAATTTCACAATCACATCTGTTTTGTCATAGATCACTTGATTCAATTGCAAAGTAAAAAGAAATTCTTCAGTAATAACATTAACCATGCACGAAGGATCAATAAGCACTCCACGGCAAGGTGTATTCTTAACTTTTGCAACTATGTATAAAGGACCATCAGGTGCCCTAATGGTTTCGCTAGAATCAAATGTGATGGAAGGTTCTTCAGGGATTTCTTGCTGCTCTACAAAGTTAATCACATTCGGAGTCATAGACACAAGACCATCAGATGAGAGAGAGGAATCATTAGTCTCAATCGCATTAGAGGTATGAGAAGGCAATGGATCAGTGAAAATCTAAAGATTTTGATTAGGAGGAGCTACAGATGTGTTGCCTTTATCATTCACTCCAGAAACAGAGATAGTATTATTATCAATCAAATCTTGAATTTTACCCTTTAAAGAAAAACATTTTTCAGTATCATGCCCAGGCTGACGATGAAATTGACAAAAGGCTTTGTTATCAAAATAAGGTGAAGTAATCTTTGCAGGATCAATTTGTCTTATAGGAGGAAGAGTAAGCACATTTTGTTCCAATAACTTATTCATAATACTATGCAATGATTCATTCAAAGGAGTATACTTTCTTTCTTTCTTGAAAAATTTAGAAATAGGAGGCACACCTGATGCTGCATTCACATTGTTGTTGATGATGTTTTCATTGAATTTGATGGAATCTCTGTTCAGTTTAAACTTCCCAAATGGTTGTTGACTGCTATCACCCTTATCACTCGGAGCCATAGGACGTGATTGTTCCATTTGACTCACAGTCAGTTGATAATTGTGAAGAGTGGCGCACAACTGTTGGAAAGAAGTAAACTCAGAAAATAGAAGTTTGTCTCGAATATCTTTTTGTAAATTAGAAATAAAGATTCTTTGAATATCATTGTCAGGCACTGGAAAAGAAATTTGAGCATACAAATGCTTATATCTACCAATGAAATCAGTCACTTTTTCTTTAACACCTTTTTTACAATGCATTAAATCAATCAAAGTAACTTTAGGACTTATATTGTTTTGAAATTGTTGAATGAAAGCATTTGCAAGTTGTTCAAAAGAAGTAATAGAATAACAAGGCAACGAGCAATACCATTGTAGGGCTTTGTCTCTTAATGTTCTAGTAAATAGTTTTGCAAGCAACCTTTGGTCATAAGCAAAATCAGTACAAATTGTTTGAAAAGTCTTAACATGTGTTAGAGGATCTCCTTTACCATTATAAAGTTCCAAATGCAGGATTTCAACATGTTTAGGAGGGATAGCTCGAACAATGTCAAGAGAAAGTGGGCTCACAACATCAAATGTGGGCACACTAAACTTAGATTGATTCATAGAGGCAATTTGTTGTTGTAAAGAAGAGACAGTTTGTGCTAGATTGTTAATGGTCGCTTCAGTCGAAGAATTCATATTGGATGTGTTAGATTGAGATGGAGGTGTTATGTTATTGAAAGAAGGTAGAGAGTAAAGTGGTGGGACCCTATGATAATTAGTCATAGGAGATGATTGGACAGGAGGAACACTACAAGGAGGAATAGAATGATTAAATGAATTGCCCCCTTGCGTCATGTTCATTTGTGATGATATAATAGGCACACTCATTGGAGGAATGAATGAAGAAGTCGGATTGAATGAAGGAATAGGGTTAATTGAAGAAGAAGGGTTGCCCCCATGACTGGTGATCATAGGAGGAATGTCTTGTATAGAGGTAGCCATGATGTTTGATGTAAAGGTAGGTATACTAGCAATAGAAGTCGTCAAAGGAATAGAATGATTGTCTTGTGTAGGAGGTTGTGTATAACCTAAGGTTTCGGCACAACTCTTCATAGGCATCACATTTGAATCCACAATGTGTGCAATACCACGCAAAATATCAATTCCATTCTTATCACTTTGAAGCATACGTTTTAGACCCTCAATTAAAGGAAGAGCTTGACTATCAGGGTATTCATGAGACATCCATTGTCGAAAATCGTCAAATTGGTTATCCAATTTCGAAAGTTGTTCTTCAGAAACCTCATGGAGAGCTTCTTCGTCATTAGGAGGATTAGAGGAATTACCCATGTCCTTGTTAAAAAGGCTATTCAAATTAGGTTCCATCTCCTCAGTAATTAAACCTTGGAAGGGCTTAATTCTAAGGCTTCGTCTAACGGGAATAGTGTAAGTAGGGCTTATTGTTGTAAAACTCATGCACTAGAGAAGGAGAGAAAATTTTGAATTTAGAGGTAGCAATTTTCAGTAAGATCAACCAATTTTCTGGATTTAAGCTGTTAAATGCAATCACAACAGTCTCCCGAAATTTCGGAAAAAATGTCCGGGACCGTGGCGCCCGGAGTGCAACACGGTCCCTGCAACTTTTTTCAAAATTTGCAGGGATGAAAGGTATGATGATTTTAGAGCTAATCTGAAAAAATTGAGTGATTTTACGATCTGTAGATAGGCCAAATTAAAGTTGTAATCTCAAAATTGAACCCTATCAAGATTTGTCGAAAAATGCAAAATTTGAATTTTGAAAAAGAGAGGGAAACTGAAATTTTGAATTTTATGATTTTAGAGGGAATGTCAAGAGCAATGCAAATTTTGAAATTCAAAAATTGACTCAATTTCATGCAAAATTCAATTTTGAAAGTGGAAATCAAAGTTGTTGTAATTAAGCACTTAATTTCAAAAGTCACAAAATGCAAGAATTTGAATAAAGCACTGAAATTTTGAATGATTGCAAACACAATTTTTAGATTTATGATAATAAAAACGCAATTTTGACACAAAATTTTAATTTCAATGACTTTTGAATGATTAGAAGCCTTAGACCAAGCAATCGCAAGACCAACTTTGACTGTAATTTTGAAAGTGTTATAATTGATAAAATCAGCCAAAATTCTGGATTTTAGTAGGAAAATACAGCAAGATCTCGCTCCCGAAATTTTGGAAAAAATGTCAGGGACGATGGCGCTCGGAGTGCAACACGGTCCTCGCAACTTTTTTCCAAATTTTCAGGGATGAAAGATATTGTGATTTTATTGCGGAATCCAAAGTTACAGCTGATTTGGAGATGTTTTGATTGGTCAAATTGTCGGACAAAGGTTGAATTAAGAGGGTTTCAAAAATTAGGGTTTTGATATTTAACCACTTAATCTTCAGAATTAAAGCACAAATATGAATTGAAAATTTGTAATAGAAAGGCAGATCTGAAACAGGCATTAACATTTAGACATTTCGCAAGTTCAATTACCAAAAAGAAAATTTAGGGTTTTTATGCAATCACCTCTAAAATTTTGCAAAAGATCAAACATGGAAATGTAATCAATTTTTTTTTAGATCTAAGCATGAAAAATCAGAAAGGATGTTCACGTCGAGTTCACCAAAATGTAAAGCGGAAAAATCACGATCGAACCCTAGTTGTTCTCCCCTCTTCCGACTCCGAGGAGAGAGAAGGGAGGTTCGCTAGGATTCGATGGTTTTTCACTTAGGGGAGAGACTTTACATTCAAAAGAGGGGTTGAAACTCATAAGATCCAATCCCACGCAATGCAAGATTGGATGCTAAATGAATTTCAAGGGTTAGGAAAGCAAGGCTACCCTCTTTTGTAAAGAATGTTGTTAAGGAATTTAAGCTAAGCGTGCATAGAAAGTCATAAAGATTTGCTTATAAACTAAGTTCGGGTTATAGGATGAAGTTGCGGACCTGGAATTAGCAGTAAAATGTCGATACGGCATTGTCCTACAAATTTGAGCAAAAGTTGTCGGGACGATGGCGCCCAGCGCCACGGTCCTCCGAAAAATCCGCGAAACAAAGGGGGATCTATTCATCTCTGCACAAGGATTCCAGATCTTCAATTTCAGCCGCGTACCTGCAACCTACACACAGAAAAGCGAAGACGATTGGGGGGTTAGGGATTGGGGGTTTGCCTTTAGGTCAAACCCCGGTTTTGGAATTAACCAAGAAATGAGCAAGTGCTGTAAATGTAAATGTATGTAAAACAAGTACTAATACCTTGTTCTAAGGATGTTTGTATCCTTATGTGCGAAGGTTTAGATGTTGTATGTTGTAGCATGTAGTATGTGATCTCCTCTTCAATGGTTGAATCCTTGTCTTGAATGCAACACTTAGCCTTGAATGGAGACTTGAAATGATCAATTGCTTGAAAGAATGCTTGAATGCTTGAATGCTTGAATGCTTGAGTATAGTTTCCACGCCTTTTCCATCATATCGAATGAAAGAGGAAAATGTCATTTATATACTTGTCAATTAGGGCTGATAGACTGATTTTCCCGACCTTAGGCCGACCAGGGAAAGTTAATTTCCAAATTGCAAACAAAAAGACCCGAGCCCCTTAGGAGACCGGGCCCAAAATAGGACCCAGGGACCAGGGCGCTGGGCGCCATGGTCCTGAGGGACCAGGGCGCTGGGCGCTCTGGTCCCACCTTCTGGGACAGCAGGGTGCAAGGAGGTTCAGGCCAGGGTGCTTGAAAAATGCAGTTTTCAATGTCGTGAGCAAGTTTCAAGGTCTCCATTCAAGTTGCATGTTGCGTCGCCATCGTGAAGACCAAAATGCAGTCGAAATTGCAAGTGTCACAATTTTAGGATGCTACAATTTATCCTAAGTCTTCTCATTGCAATTAAATGTTCATTTAATTGGCTAATTATTCCTCTTTGTGAATTAATTAATAAATGACAAATTATTAATTAATTTACCTAATTTCATCAATTTCTAATTTCCATCAATTTCCTAATTTCTTAATTTTCTAATTTCAATTTCCTCCTATTTCTCTCCTAAATTCATGGGAATGACATTTCAATTTGTCATAATTTGTCATAATTGACAATCAATCAATTTTGACATAGAAGTTGTCATAATTTGTCATAAATCATCAATCAACAAATTTTGCATAGAAAGTGCATAATTTGTCATAATTTGTCATAATTGGCATAATTGATTTGCAATTTCCATTTGAATTGAATCATGCTAATCTTGTCATCTCTCCAATTCTTCTATAAATTGGATGAATTTCTTCAATCAAAGGCCTTAATTAATAATCCTTAATTAGACTATCGAATTTAAGCTTCTAGTACTCTTGATCAAAAATCCCGTCTACTTGCTTTCAATTGTGTGTGCACTTGTAGGTGAGATCCACAACCATTTGGAGAGGAAAGAAGAACAATGGAGCCGCATGAAGGAGCATTCAAATCATGTCTATGGTTTGCATAATTTCTAGTTTTGTATGCTGTGTTTTCATGTCTCTATTGAATGTGTCTTAGGATAGATTCATTACAATGAATGCATTTGTGATTGAGCTATTAATGTTTATCTTGTCTTGTGATGATTTCCTATTTCCTAACATACCTTAATTGGTGAACCCGACGTGAACACTAACCTTCTAACCTCTTTATGGTGTTTTGAGTGCTCTCAAGTTGATTTGCAGGCCAAAAAACCCAAAAACAGGGTCGTGCAGGGTTTTCTGGAGACTTCTGCGCCTGTGTCCTGCATCCTGTGCCTGTGTTGAGCATTATGTGCCTGTGTTGAAGACATTCTGTGCTTGTGTGCTGCATTCTGTGCCTGTGTCATGGGTTTTGGGCCTGTGTAAAGTCCAGAACAGGGGTAAAAATGCAGTGTTTTATTTGAAATTTGTTTAGTTTTTGCAATCTATTTTCTGTGCTTTGGATTTTGGTACTAATTATCTATGCAGAATCTTGGCATAGGCATGGAAAAGACAATAAATCAAACTACTAACATGTGTTATGCAAAATTGATAGTCAAAGACAACAAATCAAACTCCTAACTTGGGTTTTGCAGGTTGCCTTGGAGAAACAACTAAACTTGGTGTTTGTCTTTAAATGTTTTAGGCACCTAGTGATTTTTTTAAATAGGATGGAATGAATCTATGCTTGATTTGATTGTTGAGTGTGACATTGGAGTAGGAGAGTATGCTCTCATCCTTTTAGGGTGATCAGTAATCCAGATCTTCGATACCATGCTTTTGTCTTTGATTATGTGTCTCCTTTAGAGGGCCTTCCTTCCCGACCACTTTGCTTTTGCAAGCAAGTGATAATCATGAGAAGGGAATGACCCAAAGTGAGTATGGCTAGAATTCCTTGGCATTCTAACTCACTATAAAAAAATACCCGATGAGCGAAAGCTTTGAAGGAAGTATTACGTGGGAATTGCAGTTACTTGGGAAGTGATGAACCTTGGACTCTTTCTCATATCAACATCTAAGTAGGGCCTCTTGGTCTAAATCGTGCTTGCGCGACTACATTTGTTTGGTATCTTGATGGGCTTAATGTCTCAATCACGCTTGCGTGACATCAAGGAGTAATGCTTAATAGAAATCCTTACTAAACACCTTGTTTTTAGAGGCCAAAAAACCCTTCTAGTTGCTTGAGAAGGACAAATTCGGATACTTGGAAGAGATACTAAGTTCTCCATGGGGAGATTTCCATGGGGACTGATGCTTGGCTGCCCTGAGAAGTGAGTTCCATGGAGGGGAGCCCATGGGGTCACGCATCTATGTATTCTCCTTGAATCCCATAATGAGTCTACCTCTCAAGTACCTAATGTCCTTTCCTACCATAAGAAATGTGGGAATGAGCATGATTGTATTGAGTCTAAGTTGCAATATCTTGTATTCTTTGCTTGTCAAAAGTTGAATTGCATCCCATTTCAAAAATCAAAACAAATTGATCCAACATAAGTTTAAACACAAGAGACATTCATCCAACAAAAGTTTATCAAGATTCAGAATTCATCTTCAAACATGGTTGTCAAATATTGTTCAAAATCTTGTCTCAACATTCATGTCACTTACATTTAAGTTCATCCTAGGTTGCATTTTGCAAAATTCATTGCCAAGTACCAAGGTTAGGTTTCACCTAAGTCATATTCCTTTGCATATCAATAAGAGTCATCCATTTGCATATGTCCTCTTGCATCAAAGTCATATAATTGTCGTTCATTCATATTTGCATACCTTAAGTCTCTTCATTAGGCTTAAGTCATTGTCATATCATATTAGGGTCATTTTCATATTAATTGTCCTTTAGCATATAGTCTCAAAACTAGGTTTTGTCATACTTGAGTAATCCAGATCTTTGATAAACCTTAAGTCATTGTTAGGAAGTCTAGACCCTATTAAATCTTTTGTCCTTTTTTCATCCATATCATTTCATCAAACCTAGCTTAGTATCCAAGCATATAGGGGAGACATTGTCATCTTGTCCTTTGTCACTTAATCCTTTTTGTCCTTTGAGGTCTAGACATCATTCCAATTTCCCAAGGGTCCTCTCTTAGATTTGCATTCATAAGTTTGTCAAAAATCTTTGAAAACAACCAAAAACATAGGTTGCATTCTTCCCATAGATTGCATTTTTCATTTATTTAGTTTTCATTTAGTTGCATATCATACATCATCCTTGAAAAATTCCAAAAATATTGCATTTGCATAGTGACATGTCTATTGAAACAAGGTTCCAAGCACCAATGATGCAACAAAGTTTGACATATCAACCGACAATGCAATCACAATTATATCCAACCCAAAAACAAAGCGACATTGATCAAACTTTTTATGATGAAACAAGTCTCCAAATACAAAAACTAGAGGAGAAACTAGCTCAAGAAGAGGAGATATTGGAACAAAGAGTGAAAAACATTGAGAAGAATAGATCACAAGTGTCCAAAATGTTTCAAAAATTTCCAGGTCAAAATCCAAATATTGAGCCAATTGATGTAAGGTCTCTTATTGAACGATTAGACATACCAGCTCTCCTCTCCCAAATAGAGATGATGAAACAATTTCAAGAAAAGAGACAACATCAATTTCAACATTATGTGCCTTCACATCAAGAAAAAGAAGGTGTTTACTGTCAATCAGATTTTCAACCAATACAACCAATGGTTCAACCAATTGTTCGACATATACAACCAATACAACCAATGGTCCAATTTCAACAATATGTCCAACCAACTATACAATGTTGACAAATGGTTCAACCAATGGTGGAATATCAACAAGTTCAATCAACATATCAATGTCAACAACACCAATCAAACATTCAAAAACAAAGGTTGCAGCCCACACCAAGCCAAGTTTCAAACATGTCGGAACAATTGAACCAAGTCCAAAATCAAAATATGACATCAAACCAAGACCAACTCCTTTCCAAACAAGTTCAAATTCCAGATACAACTATGTCAAAACCTCAAAGGAAAGGTGGCTTTATTGCAATGATCTTAAGGAAATTACCAAGTGAGTTTATTGAGGAAGATCAAAATAATACACTTATGTCTAGAAATGCCTCATCCCCTCGCAAGCAAATTGACTCTCTAGTGGCATCTATCCCTATACCTTTAGAAGTTTCACAGGAACCTTCCATATTGTCCTCATCAAACAATACACCCAAGGATGCAATTATCCAAGAGCTATCCATAATTGATTGCCACGATAATCCAATTCATGATGTACATCCTTGTCATGTTTCAGAAATACAAGACCCAATGCCACCATGCACTTTATTGCCATTACCTGTTTTAGAGGACCCCATTCGAAGTCCCTCTTCCTCATGTCCAAGCATTGATTCCCTACCAGAATCCATCACAAATGTTCAAAGTGCATTTCCTTCATGCCAAAACATTGATCCCTTGTCAGAATCCCCCATGCATATCCAAAGTCCAACCCCATGTCAAGAGGATAATTTAGAGCATGAAGAAATGGGTCCTAAAGAAAATCAAGATCAGGATCCTGAAACCTTATCATCCCATCCAATTGTTGACCAAGATCCCATGTTCCTAGACACTCATGATGATTCCCCTATTCTTTTCCATCCTATCCAAAATCCTATTGACACTCCATTCCCCAAGCAAGATCAAGATATCCCAGTCCATCCAATCCCAAACGATCCCCTTCCATTTCATGAAAAAAATGTCCTTTCAAATCCCATTGACATTCTAGATATCCCTTCCATCCTTTCGGATGATCCCATTGAAAGTCAAGAGAAAAGCACCTTTGAAGAGGGTTCCAATGATCTTCCTCCTTGTCAAGATCAAATTCTTCCTTCAGATCTCCCACAAGATTCCTTTGTTCCTCCATCTCCTTGTCCTAATCCAGCATATACACTCCAAGATCACATTTCTTTTGATGATCCCATTATTTCTCCCATTCCATCTCTTGAAGAGCCTGTCATTGAACCATGTCCACTACAAATTCCTAGTCCCTCTCATGATCCTAATCCCCTTCATGATTCTAATGTGTCAGTGCAAGATGTTCATGAACCCTCGACATGCATAATGGGTTCTTCCACTTTGGTGCAATCCGATCCACTTCAAGATCTCATTATTTCTCTCATATCATATCCACCTCATAATGGACTCACATCTTCTTCCCAAAGAAAAGAGTATCCTACAAGTCAAGATATTCATAAAGGCAAAGGAGTAGATCTTCATAAGCAAGAATCCCTTCATGTTAAAGAAGATCTTAAGGGTCATGGCTACAAAGCTCACACTCAAGGCGTTGGTATCCCTTCAAAGTCAAAATCCAAATGTCCACCTTCCCCATCATCACTTCCATCCATTCTAGGTCCCTATATCCCTCCATCTCCTATGCAACATCAACAAAGGCATGTGAGGCCTCACCTCGACTCAGTCTGACATTCAGTGGATTTTATATTTAGACTATTATGGATACTTTATTTTGATGCATTTTGAGACTTAGGACTTATATGATTTCAGGATTTGGATAACATTGCTATGATTGGATGATTTACTTACATGCTTTATGAGATATAACACTACATGATTGTTAGATAGGATGATATTGCAATGATAGATGTCATTATTGAATTTGCAGGACTTTACTCTGAATATAGAACTATGATGTATGTTTAGTTTATGTGAATTGGGATGAAATTGCTAATGTGAAATTGCTTGATAAAAGATGTATTCAATCTGTGAAGATGAAAATTGTATGCAAGTAATGATGTGTATTGTTATATTATTGAATTATATTATATATGGATATTTGGAGGCACTAATGTGTAAATTGAGATGCGCAGGAAATTTACCATGTGACCATGGAAAATTATGGAGAATCAAACCTAGACTTATGTATGTTCGTAAGCCAGGGTTTGTCTATTTGGAGAGACAACACCCCGTTTGTGTTGTATTTTATTCGTAACAGTATATGCTGCATGAGTGTTAAGTGTTATTTAAATTTATTGTGTAAAAACCACAAGAGACAATTTCATGTTTTATTTTTGTAAAAGTGTTTTATTTGTGTCACTTGACACATGTGTGGATTTAAATTTAAATGTTTTATTTGTGTCTCTTGGTGGGAAAGTGTTTAATTATAGTTTTTCTTTAATAAAATAATGTGTTGTCATAAATACTTTGGGAATATAATATTTGGGGTGGTCAACTTATGTTTGACCCGAAAATAAACTTCAGAGGGGTTTAAAATGGGTTAAATGAACACCTAGGGGTAGTTTAATAGGGTTTCCTAAAGCCCATAAGGTATACCTAGGGGTTAGGGGTAATTTTAGGCAAGTTTCTACTTTATAATGATCTTTTTAACGCTTTAAAAATTGGCTTTTTTGAGTTGAGCGAAAATTGAAAATTAGAAGTTAAATGTAATCAGGATTTTTCCTTTTGGAATGAGAGTCCTTTTGCATTTTTGCTTTCTTTCCTTTTTGGTTTTTTTTGAAACTTGTGAGAACTCTGAGAGTGAGCTTCTTAAGCAAGATTTTTGAGAATTGGAGGTTAATCACCCACTCTCCATTTTTGGAGACATAAGAAAATTTGAAAAGAAAATAATGTTATGGAATAGAAAAATTGTTTAAGGGTAGAAGGAAAAAGATTTGAGGATTGGGAAGCTCTTCATCAAATATCATAATACCTTTGGGCAGATTAAGGTTGGTTTCAGTTATTCTTTTTAATATCTTCTTCTTGTTTATGTCTGGAAGTTTGTTGGTGTAAGAAATCTATGTTCTTGAAAGTTTATGTTAGAAAACCTTTTGGTATTTTTGCATTATGATTTGTTTGTGTTTTGGGAGTTTTCTCAAGACCTCTTACTCTTGGGAGAGAAGAGGATCTTGAGGGTGGTAGCAGTGACAACCCTCGAGTGAGAGACTCTCTTTTGAGAGTGATCACAAGGGATCTTTGTGTGACCCTTGCTGCATGGCCTGTTTGTGCAATGGGGGTCATAAGGAGGGATATAAGGCTAGAATGCCTTTGGGGGGCATAAGGAATAAGGGGTTGAGATTCTTGATATTATTATTGTGCCATGAGGTGGCTTCTTGTTTATTTCATACTTGCAGTTCTCCTCAGGGTATTGGTCCACTACCACCCTTTGAAAATGTTCATCACCAAAGTGTGGTGCTATGAAAGCCAAGTTGGGAATGTGTCTGGAATATATGTATGCATTTTCTTTCCATGTGTTTGCCTGTTTGTTACCCGTCTAGGAATTGGTTCTCTGAGCTCGGGGGTGGCTACCAGTTAGCCTAGGCTGGGAGGTGAGCACTCTATGGTCATATTTGTGTTTATCTATTATGCAGGAAAGTCAGGAGAAAGAGAATAGGATCCATGAAAAAGATACAGAAGATTATTATTGAAGATACTTAAATCCAGTTGCAGATATTTGTTTAAATTTGTTATAGAAGTATGCCTCATTCATAGAAAGGAGAAGCAAGTTGTAATTATTGAAAATAGACTTGAAGTTTTATTGTTGTGGCTATTCAAGAAACATCCTATAAATTGGTAGAATATCTTAGAGCTGTTAAAGAAAGAAAAAGAAAAGCTTGTTTTATTTCTACTTCTGGTTTTTAGTAAAAGAAAAGTTATTTTAAGTTGCATGCAAAAGCTTCTTTGTATTATGGAAAAAAAAAAGAATAGATTTCATTTAAATTTTATCTATATTTTACTTGTGGCAAAACAGGAGTTTATTTATGCTAAAAGATCTTAAGTATTTTAAAGAAAAAAGATGTTTTATGTAAATATTTTATTTGAGGAAAAATCAATGAATCTTTTTATTCTAGTGAGTATATTGTATTTCTTAAAATGTATTTCTAAATTGTATTTTTAGTTAGAGTTGATTAAAGAGCTTCTCATATATATATATGTACATATATATAAATTATATATATATATATATATATATATATATATATATATATATATATATATATATATATATATATATATATATATTCCTGAATTAACTTAATGCTTTTCCCTTTGTTATATTAGTTTAAATTTTTTGCATGTAAATCTTTTTAAAAAAAATATATATATATATTGAAATATTTTCACCCTTTTTAACTATGATTATAAATTTATATAAATATAAATATATATATATATATATATTTATATATATATATATATATATTTTTATATATTATATTTAAAAAATAAAAAATAAATTAAATTTTTAACAAAAAAAAAGGGGAATTGTTTTTGGGTCCACGCGGACCCCACTATGTGTACGCACAGTGAGGGCCGCGCGGCGCCCACTGTGTGCACACATAGTGGAGCCGCTTCGGCTCCCACTGTGTGGACACACAGTGGACGGCCGCGGCCACCATTGTGTGGCCACACAGTGGGGAGCCGCTAGCGACGCCCACTGTGTGGACACACAGTGGTGCCGCGGCGCCCACTGTGCACCCACATAGTGGCGCCACGGCCCTCCCCGCCTCCAACTTCTGTAACCTGCACAAAAAAAAAAACATGGCCACCTTGGGGTCTTCG
Source organism: Cryptomeria japonica (assembly GCF_030272615.1). NCBI lineage: Eukaryota > Viridiplantae > Streptophyta > Pinopsida > Cupressales > Cupressaceae > Cryptomeria > Cryptomeria japonica. Next base: position 319,193,568 of record NC_081415.1, read on the forward strand.
GCCCAGCAAAAAATTTTCTGTTAAAAAAAATATGGGTTAAACCCTAGCCCGGGTGGGGCTAGGGCAAAGGAATTTAAAAAAATAATATGATAATTAGATTTGATAATATATATATGAGAAAATAGAACCCTAATTAGGGTTGGGGAAATATGAATTAATATTTAGAAAGTTATTGTGCTTTTGTATTAGAATTAAAATATTTAAAATATATGTAATATATATATATATGTATCTATATATATATATATATATGGATATATATATATATATGTATATATATAAATTCTGGTCATAATTTGGATTAAGTATTTAATTATAAATATATATATATATGTATATATAAATATATATATATATATATGTATATATAAATATATATATATATATATTTATATAATTCTGGTTATAATTTGAAGCAAGTAATAAAGAGAAATTTAAAAATGGTTGGTTAGGCTATATAGTCATATTGGAGGTTAAATTAATTTTTCTCTCTTATTTTTCTTTAACGTGATTGATTTAATAAACCTAATGACTAGGTATATCGTGGAGATAAAATTAAACCAGTTAATTTTTCACAAATAATATTTAACAATCTATCGATGCTTGGTTCATCTCAGAACAAACTCGAATTTAATTATGGAAATTTCTATAACGCTTGTCGTGTGAGTGAACTTGTTAATTAATTAGTATGTTTTTAAAAAAAAATTTGTTCCATTTTTGCCCTAAATTTTGGGCATGACAAGGCACACATCTTGGAGAACCTTCCATCCATCCCACATGCCTCCATATCATTCCCATCCACATCGACATTCATTCCCTCTTCCAAGCAATTTGGATGCCAAGTATAAAAGTCATAAGTCTAGCAATCCACATGTATTCAAGGATCAACATGTCCAATATAATCGACATGTCAAAACAAAGAACAAATTGATCTATAAAGAAAAAGAAATATCCAAAAGGTCACAAAGGCCCACTGAGCAAAATAAAGCAAAGTCAAAATATATATGGGTTCCTAAATCCCTGGTGCAAGCAATTCACTCCAAGGAACCACAAAAGCATGAAAAATCAAAACCAATGTGGATCCCTAAGCAGCTTCTTGAAGCACAAAAAGAAAAATCCAACTTGGCATCCAAAGTTGCTATTCCTCCATCCAAACCTCTCAAATTTGTTCCTCCATCACCTTCTTCATCCATTTTGGGCCCTTATGTCCCAAAATCCCAAGCTATTCCTCCATCCAAATCTCACAATCTGAGATCCATTTTTCCTCCATCGGTCCATCACTCCTCAAGGTGTGTGCCAATGTTGATCTTGCCTACATTTCCATCCACTGAAGCCCAATTCTTCCAATACCCTATCCATTATCCAATGCACATTTTCCATCCTTCAATCCCTTTGATCCAATCCTTTGCATAAATCCTCGCCATAGTTTCATCTCTTTTTCCATGTCCTCATCCTACCAATGTCTTTGAGCATACTTTTAAAGGTCATGGTCCATTTTTTTTTCAAGGCTACTATCCAAACAAAAAGATGCTTGAGTCCTTCTTCCATCCCTTATCATGTGTCCAAAAAAATTGAAAAAAAATCAAAAAGCCAAAAAAAAAAAAGTGAAAAAAAAAGACAAAAGAAAAAAAAAAGTAAAGAAAAAATAATTCGTCCACTGGTGAAAACCTGGCAAATAGGTGCCTTGGGAAAGTACCGTGATGAAAACCTGGCAAACAGGCGTCATGCATAATCTATGAACTTCTTGCACACCACACTTGGGGGCAAGTCTCCTCCTTCATATCCTATTGCTCTTCATTATCTTATCGAACCCCTGTCATTACCCTTCATATCCTATTGTCCCTCATGTCCATTTCCCTTTCCACCTTTGATCTCGACAAGGCTGAGGATCATCATGAGCATCATGCATCTTGTTTGCAGCTTTTAGTCCATCATAGCTTTTGGTCTTTATCCATTTTCTTATTTCAACCCTTCATCCATATTCCCTGTCTTATTGCAACTTTTTTTGCCACTATCCCTTAGCCAATCCTGACCTTCAGTCCATGTCCCTTATCCATTCTTGGTCTTGCTTATCCTATCCATATCTTATCACTATCCATACACTCTTTTTCATTCCTTGATCTTGATCTGACATAAGGACGCAAAATCTAATAAAAACATTTAAAAACGTCCTGAAAAAAAAATCTAATAAAAATTCAAAAATGTCCTGAAAAAAATCTTCCAAAAACATTTAAAAACATCCTAAAATAATTCACAAAAAAAATTGAAAAATGTCCTGAAGAAAGATCATAAAAATTGAAAAATGTCCTGAAAAAATTAAAAAAAAAAAAAATCATATAATGTCCCGAAAAAAACTCCCTAAAAAAATTGAAAAAAGTCCTGAAAACAGTATCTAAAAATTGAAAAAATGAAAATCCCTAAAAATCATAAAAAGTCCTGAAAAAATGATCACAAAAACGTTTCAAAAACATTAAAATCCAAAAACACGCATTTTGCAATAAAGGATCTCTTTTTGTGCACAGACAGATCACTGAGCATACATCCAACGACACGCAATCGCACACTCTGCTTTAATGAAATCATACGTTAACAGATGAACTTTTTACTCAAACCAAACATTCAAACTGATCCGAATTGTCATATCAATCAACCTCCAAATCATTCATCCTTGGCACACTATCATGGGTCTTATACAGGGTGTGATATACTCGAAACCAGATTGTGTCCTGTCTTAGACGGGGTACCGCATTCCCTGAAACCAGACAGCATGATCGTCCTATCAGCATTTTCAACTTTTGACAATGAAGATCAAGATGTTTGTTTGATTTGTTGGAATTTGTGCATCTTATCTTTTTATTGATTTATCTTTGGCTTCAGTCATGTTCCTATGTTGCTCGATGATGTCACTGAGTGATTTAGAGTGATCGGGATGGATCATGGTCCTTTTCTTTTTTATTGTGATTGTTGTTTATGATGTGTCTGTCTTTTGCACAAAGGGTTGCATTTCAGCTCTAGCCTTCAATGCCATGATGCTACGCATCCATTTTGCTACATAAAAATAAAGGTTCTCACCTACAAAGTGCATTACTGAAAGCAAGTTTTCTTCATCTTTAACTGTCTTCTATCTCATTTTCTTCTTACTAACATTTCTTCCGTTAGTTCGGATAGTCAGTTCGATTTAGTGCTCCGATTTCCCCACACACATATGTTGCATCCTGCATCCATTTGGTTAGTACATTTGCATTACATTCGCATCATATCAAGCATCTTATCCATTTCATATTATAAATGCATCAAAAATGCATAAGCAAAAAAATATATACATCCATACATATTCCACAATGGTACATAAACAGTGCATAAGTCATCCATACAGGGAAAATCACATAAGTCATTTGCATCTCATCATATCGATGCATATCATATCATATGTCACAATAATATCGGAGTATAAAATCGGACTGTCTGTCCTAAGTATGGCCCGCAGGCTAACTACAAAATGTCAAAATACATAATGTCCACTATCTATCCTAAGGAGCACATGCCTCTGTCACTGGGTGCTCCCTCGGTCCTCCTCATCCTTGCAATGTCTCGCAGATGATGTTCCTCCTAGTCCTGGCTGTGGTGGTCTCATCGGTCCACTCACCCCCATGCTGCTCAATGACCTCCAAGAGCGTGCCCTGCTCTCTGTCCTCGATCGTGCCCGATATGAAGGTGCTCTTTGCTCTGGTGGAACTGCACTCTCATATAGTGTCCTCCAATGGCGTATCTCCTCTCCAGTCTCTACCAACATTTGTCCTAGCTCCCATACACTGGTATCCCGAATCGACCCAATATACTCAGTGACTCTCTGTTCCTCTCGCTATGCCTGAGCCATCGCTGCATCTCGAGCCACTGTGAGTCTAGCTATCTCCACTCTGAACTGATCATGCTCTCTCTCTAAAGTCTCAGTGTGATCCTACTGACTCGCTATGGTAGCCTTGAATATCTCCATCTCCTCTGTCCTAGCTGTCTCCGACTCTATGGGAATATCCTGCAATGTCTCCTGCTCAGCTGAGTCTGGCTCATCATCATCCTCCCCACCATCATCTCCCTCATCCCCGTCCCTATCATCCTCATCATCCTCATCATCCTCCTCATCCTCATCATCTCCTGTGAGTGGGAAGTCCTCTTGTCTCCTCGGTACTGGGATATCAGGATCAGTCAAAGGCACTGGCCGTCGTTGTGTAAACCATATCTCATACTCCTCTGTCGTCCTAGCATCCACCACATCTGACCTCCAATCCCACTGTCTCTGTTGTAGCTCTGCAAAGTCGGCATATGCTATGTGTGGCTGAATAATACTCCTCGACTGACTCGTCTCTCTGTGAGATCGGGCAAAGCATGCAGTCCTCCTAGGTACATCCTGCATCTCTCCAAACTATCATCTGACTCTCTCTGGCGGGTACATCTCAATCACTCTCTGGTGATTCACTGATCACCCAATTAGGTACCTCTCCTGTCTATAATAGGGTAGCTCATCACTATCATCTGACCATCTAGGGCAATCAAGATATGGCCTCCATGTGAACTCTCTCAATGTGTCTAGCTCATGTCGCTAGTATAATATGTATCCAAATGGACCCTGTCTCAGTGCTCCACCATAGCAGTACACATATGGTCGGTGTGGTACTACCTGTCTATCTGTGATTGGTCGACATATGGCTATGTGCTCAAATGCCCATACCTGTAGCAATGTAACTCCACAGCTCAATGTCTGCACTCCCTGATATGCTATTTGATGCAGCTGAAAATAGAGCATAGCTAGTACACATGGTCCCCATGCGTACACTGTCCCCTCTGTCGCCATTCGCTCTAGCACTCTTCCCCATCCAATAGGGAATCCATTTCCTTGTCTGTCTCCTACTAGTAGACATGCTATCACCATGGCTATCACCACATATCGTCGATCATACTCTGATGCCATAGTCTCCCAGCCAATCTCCCTCTCGACAATATCTACATCATCTACGTCGCACTCAAACAATCTGCACAGTGCATCTCTCCTTGTCACTGGGTCATACTCTATCATCTCTCCATGAATCAGAATGCGGAGGATACGCCATACATCCTCCAGTGTCACCGTCGCCTCTCCAGTCGCCAGATGGAAGGAGGAAGTCTCTGAATGCCATCGCTCTGCCAATGCGGTAAGCAGTCCTATGTTTGCCCTAATCTCAGGCATGAATGTGACATAGTATATCCCCAGTCCTACTAAGGTATCTCTCTATGTGCTCCTGAGTCTATGTCGTAGCATGAAGCAATCCGGTCGGTTCTCCCATGTGATCAACGGATACTGTCGACTCTGCATCACAATTGGGGCAAATTTTGTCAGTTTTAGGGTTTGCTCCTACAGGTTCCATTTCCTCATTTTCATGTCTAATCAGGGTGTTTTTCATCTCATTTGACCTATCCTATCCTTGTCCCCCCTTTCCGGAGCATTTGCATGCCGTTTTGACCAAAATTAGGGTTTCCAATGCACACTTGCACCGGTGTCCAGGAACCTGCACCTGTGTCAGGTAACCTACGCCTGTGTCTCCCTACACAAGCGTAGAAGACCCTACACAAGCATAGGATTCACCCTACACAAGCGCAGAAGTCAGTTTCTGCATCCCCTGTGGGCCCCGCAATGTCCCGCAAGCAATCAAAATTCATGAAATTGAAAACATGGGTATTTGAGATCCATACCGTTGCTCCTACATCGTCCGGTCGTCTGAATGTGTGTACACATTCCCCAAGGTGATTTTCCATTGGAATGTTCACCATCTATCTGCAAGTGTCCTTGTCCAGAGCAACAAATTCTCCTCCTTGTCTAGTGCAAATGAGCAATTTTCCCTCTCTTGGTCTCATTTATAGATCTTTGTCAGTGCATAGATGGACATGCACCCTCTCCATCTTATGTTGGTCGTGGTCTTTTGCATCTTCAAGTGCTTGTCCTTCATGCATCCGATCTCCAATTGTCAGTCCATTCGATCCTCTCCTTTTTATCGATCAATTGGCCTCTTTTCTAGACATTTCCGGCCAATTCCTCGAGGGGGCATGCATATGTTATTGTTATTGTCTGGGGCATTTTCATTATTTTTCTTTGAAACAACGCTTAAAATCACATTGTCTCAAAGAGGGGCAAAATGTAGACACCTAAAAATGGTCAACGCTTGCGGAGTCATGCTTTAACATTTGCACATTGCCTCATTTTAGGTTTTTGCGTCGCATTAACATTTCTCCTATGTCACGTACTTGGTTTTTATCATTTACAAACATCGAGTCATTCTTCTACATTCTTCATTTATCTCGCTCTTGAATTTGGTCTTGTCGACAACACTATCTAGTCATGATTTTAATCGATCTTATCCTATTGCATCAATGTGCGTGCTTATTTGTCATCATTTTGGACATCGTCAATCCTAATTAGGGTTTTGTCCTATCAATCTTGTGATCGATTTGTCATCAATCATTGTCCTCTTATCAATCTTGTCGATTTATCATCAATCCTTCAATCTTGTCGTTTAACGATCGATTTGTCATCGGTCGTTGTCATGTTCGATCTTGTCATTTTGTGATCAATTCGTCATTGATCGTGGTCATTTTCAATCTTGTCATTTTGGATCAATTTATCATCAACTCTTGTCATCTTGTTCGATCTTGTCATTTTGCGATCGATTTGTCATCGATCATTGTCTGTCTCAAATATGTCAATTTGGATCAATTTGTCATTGTTCCTCGTCAATTGGCGCATTTTCTCAATCAAATCATTTATCACATTGGTCATTTATCAATCCAAAATCAAATCATGATCGAGTCAATTATCTTTCATCAAGACCTAATTCATCTTCTAGGGTTTTATGATTTATTCATTTAACCTTGTGTGTCATTTTCTTCCTTTAGGATTAATAAATTATTTATTTATCCTAAGTCTTCTCATTGCAATTAAATGTTCATTTAATTGGCTAATTATTCCTCTTTGTGAATTAATTAATAAATGACAAATTATTAATTAATTTACCTAATTTCATCAATTTCTAATTTCCATCAATTTCCTAATTTCTTAATTTTCTAATTTCAATTTCCTCCTATTTCTCTCCTAAATTCATGGGAATGACATTTCAATTTGTCATAATTTGTCATAATTGACAATCAATCAATTTTGACATAGAAGTTGTCATAATTTGTCATAAATCATCAATCAACAAATTTTGCATAGAAAGTGCATAATTTGTCATAATCTGTCATAATTGGCATAATTGATTTGCAATTTCCATTTGAATTGAATCATGCTAATCTTGTCATCTCTCCAATTCTTCTATAAATTGGATGAATTTCTTCAATCAAAGGCCTTAATTAATAATCCTTAATCAGACTATCGAATTTAAGCTTCTAGTACTCTTGATCAAAAATCCCATCTACTTGCTTTCAATTATGTGTGTGCACTTGTAGGTGAGATCCACAACCAAACCATTTGAAGAGGAAAGAAGAACAATGCAGCCGCATGAAGGAGCATTCAAATCACACCTTTGGTTTGCTTAATTTCTAGTTTTGAATGCTTTTATTTCATGTCTCTATTGAGTGTTGTTTAGGATAGATCATTGCAATGAATGCTTTTGTGAATTGAGTTATTATGTTTATCTTGTCTTGTGATGATTTCCTATTTCCTAACGTACAAAGAGTAGTAGAGAAGTGAGTCGGTGATGTAGAGAAGGTATCTCACCGATGGAACAAGATATATGAAATGGTTGCAAGATTCACTTGTGACAAGATAACCACTTATGTATTTGATATTTACTTTGTGAATACTGAGTTGTAGCTTGGTGTAGGGGTTAGTTCTCCTTGGGTTGGTGCCCTAAAGTCAGGGTTTGGTGTTCCTTTGAGTTTTAGTTCATAAATTAGGTAGGGGTTGGTGCTCCTTGGGTTGGTGCCCTAAACTTTGTAACTATGTTTTACTGTGAGGTTGGATTGGAGTAGTAGACTCCAGTAACATTCTTCACCGAGTTTTTTCCCATCTTGGGTTTTCTTCGTATGTGCTGGTGTTATGTGATGTCTCCTTGTGTGTGTGTGTATCTGAGTTAGTCTCATCACAAACTGGTAAGTCTGCATTGTGTATGATTCAAAAACTGGTATTGCTCTCAAAGGAGAGCTGAAAGAAAAAGTTTTGAGAACCACTGATTCACTGCCTCCCCCTCTCAGTGGTGCATTGTGTCTAACAAAATCCTCTACTGAGGTTACTCCTCATAGGGTATTGCTTCTAACAAGGCATTATAGTCAGTCCCTTAACCAGGTGGTCCCTAACCGGATCTGTTCTTAACATGAATTTTTGTAAATCTTTAACAGGCTTGGCTCCTAACATGGCAAACTTCAGAATAGTTTAGATAGTTATCTTGTGAGTCTCATCTCACCATGTTTTTTCCCATTTGAGTTTCCACGTCAAAAATATTGTGTCAAGTGGTGAATGTTTTTGTGGTTATATTTTATTATGGTTGATTTTCTTAACTACTTAATCCACTTTGATAAGTCATGATAATCGGCAACAATATGAAATGAAGTTTTACTTATGTCAATAAAAGTATTTGGATATTTATCAGTTTCAAGTTGTTTAGTGTTAATCTGTTGAATAGACAACCGGTGTAACTTGATAGTTTAATCTTGATAGTGATATTGCATTGATAGTTCTAAGTTTACTTTGAGAAGTTGATTTTTAGATTGGTGAAGTTAATATTAGTTTTTCTATCTACTGATTCACCCCCCCCTTGTAGTAGTTGACTAGATCCTTGTTCTTTATCATACCATCAATTGGTATCAGAGCTTCTCAAGTCCTCTAAGGTCTAAGACTAACAGCTTGAGGTAAAGATCTTGCAAAACATGATGAAGAAGGAAGATCCAAAGTTTAATAGAGATAACTATAGAATATGGAGTGATAGAATGAAAATTTATATCAAGAGTCTAGGAAATCAATACTGGGAACATGTTGGTACTCAATATGTTGCACCTAGTGGGATTATGACTAATGATCAGAAGAAAGAGAAACAAGAAAACAATCAAGCACTAAAGGCTATTATCAATTCTTTGTCTAATGCAAAATATGTTGATGTCCATGGTCTGGAGACTGCATATGAGGTATGGAAGAAACTTGAAGAGATTTACAGAGGTGATGAACATGTGAAGATTGCCAAGGAAGAGAGACTAAAAGGAAAGTTTGATGACATGCAGATGGATGAAGGTGATAATATCCAATAGTATGGTCAGAGGATAAAAGAGATGGTTGGTGAGATCAAGAGTATTGGTGGTAAAGTGGAAGATGCCATAGTAGTTAGTAAGGTATTAAGAACCCTACTACCGGTCTATGCTATACGAGTTACAACTATTAAGGAGCTAAAATCTATTGAAAAAACTAAGGTAACCCTTGACTCCATCATTGGTGAGCTTAATACTTTTGAATTAAATAGTTATGATGGTAGTGTTTAGAAATCTAAGTCTGCATTTAGAGCTTCAGTTTCTAGCCCATCTATGAGGAAAAGTAGAGATGTCAGTCACAGTTATGAATCTAGATCTAGTAGAGAAGTTGATGATGAAGATAGTTTAGTTAAGCTTGAAGCATTGTTGGACAAGTGGTTACCCAAAGGTACCGGTAAATATAGAGGTAAATTACCTTGGAAATGTTTTGCATGAAAAAAGATTGGACACATTGTAGCTAACTGTCCTAATGGTGATAATGAGCACAATCGAGAAAAATTCAAGAAGTACAAGGGAAAAGGCAAAAGAGATTGTCTTATTGCAGTTGATGGTGGTATCATTGATGAGGAATCTGATGGTGATGCTAATGAAGACATTGTGTTTGTAGCCATTAAAGAAGAAACATTTGATCAGAAGGCTTTAGTTTCTTGCATGGATAATTCTAATGATTGGATCATTGATAGTGGTTGTTCACATCATATGACTGGTGATAGGAGAAAATTTCTTTCTTTGAAGGAATTTGATGATGGAGTTGTAAGATTTGGTAATGTCTCACCTTGCATGGTTAAAGGTAAGGGAACTATTTCTCTTAATAGAAAGAACAATGCATATTATGTCTATTGGGTTGAAGATCTAAAGCACAATCTTTTGAGTGTTTCTCAATTCAATGACACGGGATATCCATTGGAGTTTAAGAATGGTATGTGCAAAATCTATGGGAGAAAAGGTGAACTGATTGCAACTGGCAAGTAGACTAAAGGTAACTTGTTTCACATGAATCCTAAATTTGGCAACTATTTAATTGCTAAAGTAGATGATATTTGTCTTTGGCATAGGAGATTTTGTCATATAAAATTTGATAACATTGTTAAAGTGAGTAAGTCCAAGACAGTGAGAAGTTTGCCTCAATTGGATAAACCGGTTAATGCTCTATGTAAGGAATGTCAGTTGAGAAAGATGACATCCTCAACTTTCAAGAGCAAATATTTTCAGTGGAACATTTGTTAGATTTGGTTCATACAGACCTTTGTGGACCAATAAGGACTAAAAGTATTCAAGGTGATAGATATTTCATGATCTTCACTGATGATTGCTCAAGGATGATGTGGGTCACATTCTTGAAGGATAAAACAAAAGAATTTAGTAAGTTCAAGGCATTCAGGGCCTTAGTTGAAAAGGAGAGTGGTAAGAAGATAAAGTGTCTAAGGACTAATCAAGGCGGGGATTTTACTTCTGAGGAATTCAAAAGATATTATGAAGAAAATGGTATCAAACGACATCTTTCTACACTGAAGACACCTCAACAAAATGGTATCATAGAGAGGAACAACCGGTTAGTTGTTGAAGCTGCTAGGAGGATGTTGATACAAGGAGGTGTAGTGAAAACTTTCTGGAGAGAAGTTGTCAGCACAACTATCTACACTATGAATCGGATTTTGGTAAAAAGAGGTAAGGACAAGACTCCTTATGAATACTGGTATGGTAGATCACCTAATGTTAGTTGTTTCAAGATATTTGGTAGTAAATGTTTTATTAAAAGAGGTGACTATGTTAGCAAGTTTGAGGATAAAAGTGATGAAGGTATACTTCTTGGTTATTCCACCAAGAGTAAGTCCTACAAATGTTATAACAACCGGACACAAAGAATGATTGAGAGTGTTGATGTTTGAGTGGATGAATATCCTGAAGTCTTAGGGGAAACTAGTGTGGAGAAAAATGATGAAGATCATTGCATTTTGTTTTTGGAACTAGAACCTATGAAACCTAAAACCAGAAAAGAGAATATTGTTGTACCAGTTCAACCGGAATAGGTAGATTCAAATGAAGATGATGATAATGAAGAAGATGAACTTGAAGATAATGATCATGTTATTCTGAGGTATGTTAGACTCAATCACAATCCTAAACAGATTATTGGAGATACGGATGCTGGAGTGCTAACCAAAAGAAGAATTAGAGAAAATTCTTGCATGATCTCCACTATTGAGCCTAGAACTGCTAAGGAAGCATTTGGAGATGATCATTGGGTTAAAGTTATGGAGGAGGAGCTTGATCCAATTGAGAAGAACAACACATGGATCCTAATACCCCAATTGGTAAATAAAAATGTGATAGGTACTAAGTGGGTAATCAAGAACAAGTTGAATGAAGATGGTGTTGTAGTTCATAACAAAGCTAGATTGGTTTGGAATGGTTATGCACAATAAGAAGGAGAATATTATGGTGAGACTTTTGCACCATTGGCTAGATTGGAAGGTGTCAGAACGTTACTTGCATTTGTAGCACACAAGGGATTCAAAGTATATCAGATGGATCTGAAGTCATCATTTTTGAATGGAATACTAGAAGAAGTATACATTGAGAAGCTAGATGGTTATGCTCTGACTGATGAGAAAGACATGGTATGTAAGTTACACAAAGCACTATATGGATTAAAGCAAGCATCAAGATCATGGTATGAAAGGCTTCATTCACACCTAATGAAGATAGGTTTTTCAGAGAAACAGTAAAGATAGCAATATATATCTCAAATTTGAAGGAGATAAGATACTTGTTAGTGAAGTGTTTGTAGATGATATCATATTTGGAGGTAATGATGACATGAGAAATGACTTTTCAAATGAAATGAAAAGTGAGTTTGAAATGTCTCTAGTGGGAGAGATAAAAAATTTCATAGGTTTGCAAATATAGAAAATGAAGAGTGGTATTTTCATCACACAGTCTGTAAACCATTTGGGACACCAATGGTTATAGGTTGTAAGTTGCCTAAGGAAGATGAAGCCACATCCGTTGAAGAAAAGGAGTATAGGTCAATGATTGGAAAATTGCACTATGTTGTTCACAGCAGATCAGATATAGCTAATGCAGTTGGTCTAGTTGCTAGATTTCTGAAGAATCCAAAGGAAACACATTTGATAGCAAGCAAGAGGATTTTCCAATATTTGAAAGGTACTGTTGACTATGGATTATGGTATCGATATGAAGGAAACTTTGACTTGAAGGTGTACACAGATGCAAATTGGGTAGGTAATGTTGATGATAGGAAAAGACAACCGGTGGAGAATTCTTTCTTGGAGGAAGACTTGTTTCATGGAGTAGTAAGAAGTAGAGTTGTATATCATAGTCTACTACTAAAGTTGAGTATGTTGCAGCTTATATGAATTGTACCCAGGCTATCTGGATGAGACACATTTTACAGGGTTTCAAGATGAAGTTAATAGAACCTATAAAGATCTTATGTGACAATACCAGTACCATAAATATTTCCAAGAACCATGTTTTGCATTCACAAACCAAGCATATTGAATTGAAGTATCATTTCTTGAGGGAAAAAGTGCAGAGTAAAGATGTGATCTTAGAGCATGTTTCTACCAAGGAGCAGCTTGTAGATATCTTTACTAAACCTCTGCCTAAGACTACTTTTGAGTATCTTAGAAGTCAGATAGGGGTTGTACCCCTTCATGAGGTGAATTGAGCATGATGTAGAGTACATCAGTCTCGGAGCTACTTGCATAATTTTATAGCAGGATTGATTTAGAAGTGGAGTTATTCTACAGGGGGAGCATCAAGTTGTGGGTTTTTGATGTTGAATAGTGAAATTTGACATTGCATGTTTTACTTTCACTTTGGCATTGTTGTCAAAGGAGGAGAAGAACTATGTGATTTTGGGGAGATGAATTGTATGATTGACAGAGACAAGATTTACAACCAGCTACTAGTTGAAGACAAGGAGAGTACATGGTAAAATGTAAACTAAGATTCCTATTCACAATCACAACAATCAATGGTATTGATATTTGTATTTCCATCAATGCCAAAGGGGGAGATTATTGGAATTTGCATGAAGATTGCATTAATGAAATGATATGTTGTCATTGATGTCAATTAACTGGTAATGATATTGTTGTAATGTTGTTTTGTAACTGGTAGGTAAGTTTGTGGAGTGAACCAGTATTGCTAAGTTTGGAGAGTTGAACCGCTAAACTCTACCTGTTGATTTGATAAATCCTAACTGATTAAGTGTGGTGAATTGGTTGTATTGGTTTATGATCAGGTGATGAGCAGTAATGATTATGACATGTATGCATATTGTATGAAGAGAGTTTCAAAGTGTTTTTGGCATGTTCAGGTAATGGTTTTTGTCTAGGGAATGAGCAAGTATATTTTATATAACACACAGCGCGTGATGAGTTACTAAGTTTGATGAAGTGGTGATCAAGGAGCGGTTGAGGTTTTCTTGAATGATGTGTAGAGATTGTTATGTAATCCAATAGTCATACTTGAGTCAACTTGTTTGTAATCTTTATGAGAGAATTAAGTTTTTGTTGTGTTACCGATGTAGTTGATTTGTTTATAAGGTCAATGAGTTGTTTTTGTAATACCCTAAAATTGGTCATCTAAACCATGAGCCCCTAATCTCAATAACATCACCAAGGTCCTAACCAAAGGCAATTAAATCAATCTTGAGCACATTAATTAATTCTTTAATCATCAAATGTCACATGGCAAATCAAATACTCAATATTAATTAAATATTTATTTAATTAATTAAATCATTCCAAGAAAATCATTTTGATCAATTATCCTATTTAATTTTTAAATATCCTTGCATATTTAATTAATTAAAATTTTTGCCATTAATCATAAAAAAAGGAATTAATTTATTACAAAAGAGGAATTAATCACAAAGCAAGAGTTAAATTGAAAATAAAATAAAAGAATTGAATTGAGAGAAATCAAACTTGAGATATTATTTCTTTTTCTAAATTGAGATTAACTTGAAATCAGAAAAGCAATTAAAAGGAATTTAATCATTCTCTAAAATTGGAACTCAAATCTTTTGAGAAAAAGAAGTTCAGTTGCATTGAAAATACTCTTTTATTGAATAAATCAAATAATTACCTATTTTTATCTTAAGTGCATGGAATTAATTGAATTATATTTCTAATGAAAACTCAAACTTCTAAACTGAAAAGCATTTCAATTAAACTATAATTGGAATCTATCTCAAGGTGAACTGAATCTGATTTCTCAATTATTTCAATTATCCTAAATTGTGCTTTTTCTTGATCTCTCTTGTGAATTTCTATAAATTCAGCCTTCATCTCTCATTCAAAACACCCTAGAGATTTATTATTATACACTTTTCACTCTGGAGTCATTGAATATATTGTGCTTGCTTTTTGAGATTATTGCATCTTAGTTTAGCTTTTTGCATATTTAGTTTATTCATGATTTCTTGAATCCATTATTGCTTGAATTCGTTATTGCTTGAATTATTCTTCCATCTTGCATCCATTTAGTTTAATTTCATGCTCATATAGATTAAATCCTTCATCTTGGTGTAGTCTAGTCACTGGTATTGCTTATATAAATCTGAGAGCAATCTTATACTCGCATCTTTTAGAAGGCAATTAGTCAATTTGTCATGCTTTTCATATTCATGCTTATATTTGTCTAACCATACATGTAATGACTTAATTGAAGTATTGTGTCTTGTAGCTTACAGATACTTATTTCACTTTTTCACACACACATTTCTGGCACCCACCGTGGGGCAAAAGACTACTTTTTTTTGGCCTCGATGACTAACTGTTTATTTTTATTTTTTTCAGATTTTTGACTTTTTGGATTTTTTTGCATATAGTTTCTACGTATTATCGTATGACATTTCCTATATGCCCGAATGACAAACTTCAATTATTGTACGATCCTTTATGAATTATCGTATGAGTCGGTGATAATTGTCGTACGATTCTCTATTATGTTGGGTTAAAAAGAAAGTTTCATTCTTTAGGTTTTCTATTCAATTTTGATTACACTAATGCTGACCCTAGTTGGTTATCTATTTATTTGAAGAATTTTCATAGCCTAATCAGTTTTTGCAAAATGCTTGTCGAAGACTGCTTGTCACACAAAGACAATATGACTACTGATTCATTGTCCTTGCAGGTTGCCTGAGGAGATTCAAGCAAACATTGTGTATTCATTAAATTCATTTTTTAAAGGCACCTAACTTGCTATCTAGTTAAAGAAACAATCTATATTTCATGTTTTAAGAAAATTCTGAGAGGTAGGAGAGTATTCTCTTGTCTTTATAGTCAATCGGAAATCCAGACCCTTGAGGTGTTTTCTTTAAGTTTGAGATTTGTACATCTTAGCGGGTTGCCCTCCCGAGGAGCTGATAACTCTATAGCCATTATGGTTGATGAGAGGGGAACAACCCAAGTGGGAATGGCTAAATGCCAAGTACTTCGACCCACTATAAAATAAATGTGATTTGATGAAAATCAAGTCAATGATAGTGCTTGAGAATAGCTCTCCTTTGTACCCTCAGGTATATTAAACCTTGGTTTTCAAGGCTGAGAGACCTCTTAATTAAGTTTATACCTCAACGTGTTGAATGGATCCCTTACTAGTTCCAATTAAAATTAGAAGCTACCTGGTTCACCTCCAAAAGTGGGGATAATCTTTGTGTAAGAGAGATAGTAACTCTCCCAAGATACTTGTCATTTCGTGCCCCCATTAGCATTTGGATTCTGCTAATATAGTGTTGAGAATCCATTGCGTGAGATTCAATGGCCGTATTTTGATTAGCTATTGGGTGTGTACTTGAGTCTATAAGCAAAGGTTTTCTTCTCTAACCAAATTTCATAGGGTTAGCATGCTGCGATTGGAGTTATTATTCATATTACGTGTTTTCTATGTTTTCATCCCTCAAACTAAAACTGGAATACCAAAACTGGAGAAAACAAGAAACAACTCAGTGATCAAAAACTCTATCCGTGTCAAAACTAGTCTATCCTAAGTCAAAAATCTGTCAAAAACTAGTCTATCCTAGTCGAAACTTTGTTTGTGTCAAAACTAGTCTATCCTAAGTCGAAACTCTGTCCAAAACTAGTCTATCCTAGTCGAAACTCTATCCATGTCACAAACTAGTATACCTTAGCTGTCAAAAACTCAGTCCACCCCAAAACTGCTCATCGTCAGTTAGCAATGAAAAACTCACTCCATCTCAAATCTAGTCATACTCAGTCATTGAAAACCCAAAATTTTACCTTTGTCCAGAAAATAGTCATACTAGTCTTCTTATTTATTGTCCTAGTTCATATTTTGTGTCATATGATATTCCATCAGTCCTAACAGTCTATTGTTTGAGCCTTCATCCTATGTCGTACGAGCTCTAATTGTCATTTTACTTTGCATCCTGTGTGGTACGATAAAATTTTGCACTGAATAGTCTATCATTCCAGACATACCCATCTGTCGTACGGTACTAGGCAGCAACTCATACGAAACACTATTGTCATTATCCCGAAGCTAGGATACTATCATCTGGTCCTGTAAAACCAGTCGTATGGATCTCTGATTTGGTTAGTCTAGAATAGTCAAACTTTCCTAAAATAGTCTACAGTGAGCATAATACTAGTTATCATCATCCTGAACATAAACAGATCAAGACAGTGTACCTTTGCCTTTTGTGTTGCACGATCTGGTCAATCATCTTTCAGCTAGTTCAATCAACTACTTATCAAACCTAAGTCACTTAGATAATGTCTTATACAAGATAGATCGTTCTTGAAACTAGAGTGAGTCTTAGTCACTTCTCTCAGATCAACTTAGATAAATGTCTTATACAAAATAGATCATTCCTAAAACCAAACTAAATATTAGTTGCTTCTCTCAAGCAATACATTAACCGAACAACTAGCTTTGAATTTGATCTTGACTTCTGCATCACAAACAACTTTAGCTCACACCAATCAATAAAAATGCCTATTCAAACCAGGAGTTCTCATAAAAAGATGCCAAAGGCAAAGGGCAACCCTTTTCATATAAAGATAATCAATTTTATGAAGAGGATCCTGTGACTAATAAACCTTCATCATCAGAGATACTAGTCTATGATGAACCTTTATCTCCCACTATACCTAGATAGAACAAAATAACAAAGACAACCTCAGTATTCATGATACCGACAATGATTCCTCATCAAGTAAATCTGAAGACTCTGAACCTCCAGAAAAAGATATTCATAGATGTCAAAAGGATAAAGATTTCCTAAAAATGATGAAGGTTATCATGGCTAGAGAAAAATAAGACTATTTTCTAGAACTAGCAAAACAAGGTGTCAAACTTCCTATTGGATATGACGTTTAGACTCTCGTTACTAAAAAGGAAGAATCACCTATAATAATGGTACATAGATAATTACAAGCCTTGTATACTGAGATCACAGAATTGAAAAATAAGGACAAGTCCCCAAAACAATATTCTCTGGAGATAATATGCCCATTTCCATTTGAAAAAAGCTTATACATGCCTCCATTTCCTTCATGAGTTGAGATCCCAAAATTTGACAAATATGATGGTAACTCAGATCCCCAAGACCATATCAGAGAATTTTGTTCTTTATGTATGGATTTCATGCATGACCAAACATATCCCATGCATCTTTTTCTGAGGAGTTTGGGAGGACAAGCTATGGAATGGTTCTCAAGTCTACCTAAGGGAATAAAAACTTTCGAAGAACTAGTCTAGCTGTTTTTAAAACAATACTCCTATAACATTCGACATCCTATTACTATGATCAAAATTTGCAATTCCAAACAGAAAACAAGGGAGCCTTTTCTCACTTTCCTCCAACATTGGAGAAAGATGTTCTCTAGGTATTCATGGCCTATCCCAGATTTTGAGAAAATGGATATATTCGTCAACAATCTAATCCCTAAATTGAAATATAGTATCTAAATGCAAGTGCACCCATCATTTAAAAACATAATAGATAATGTTATCGGAATGGAAGATGTGCTTATAAAGAAAGGAGATATCTCACCTTGGAAAGAAACACAACCAGGATCTAGCTCTAAAGAGAAGAACAAGGGTTGGAAGTATGGAAAAGACAACAACAAGAACGTTGTTAATGACAGAGTAGTAGACACTATTAAAATCAACTCAAAGCCCATAATATTCAACTTGGCTAGTGGCACACAAGCACTCAAAGCAGCTGAAACTATAGCAGAAAATCCTCCGAAGAAGGTAAAAGAGTGGTTCAAAGAGAAATCTTGGCTTTCAAAACCTAGAGCTGAATTCACTCCTTTGGAAGAATCATACAAACCCGCTCTCAAAAATCTATTGGCAAACAACCTGATAACGTTACTGGAGAATTCTAGACCATATGATCTAGAAGTCAAACCAAAATGGTGGAGAGAAAATGAATGCTACGACTACCATCGCAATAAAGGTCATAACACAAATAATTGCATGAAGCTCAAGCGTGAGATTCAAGATCTCATAGACATTGGTAAAATTGTTGTTGGGAATCACCCGACAAATGTTGATCATAAAGCTTTTAAGGATCCTTTACCTATTTACAAGCAAGGTGATTCCTCAAAGTCAAAAGGAGGTGTCAAAGTAAATTGCACTTATACCAGCAATGACAACGTCATCAACATGATTGAGTCTCCCCAACCTGAATATTGCAATGTGATTATAATCAAAGACAAACAACATGAATCATGACATGCAAATGCTATGACCCATTCTCAAAAGAAAGTAACTCTCCAAGGAGCTAGTTCTTCAACTTTGGCTCAAACACCATCAAACCTACCAACCTCATCAAAAAAATAGAAAGAATCAACATTTGATAAATTTAAATAGCTAACTTCATCATCATCTTCGATATATAGAATTGTTGACCAACTAAAGAGGACAAATGCTCAAATCTCAATCTTTGAGTTGCTTAAAATCTCTTCTGCTCATAAAGAGATCCTTGACAAAGCATTGCTCACCAATAATGTTCCAAAAGATTTAGATATTGATTGGTTTTCATCTATGGTGGGTCATCTAACTTCACCTTTACTATTTGAACTTCTCTGAAGAAGATGACAACTCACTAAATCATCCATATAACCAGCCATTGCATATTGAAGCCATGATCCATAAACATAGAGTTAAATGTGTTTTGATAGATGGAGGCACGGGGTTGAATATATGTACTTATAGCCTTCTTACACAACTAGGATTTTCTGAAAATTTCATTGATCTGGCCAAGAAAATAACAATTAAAGCCTATGATGAAGAAGAAAGGACCTCTAAAAGTCTGGTATCATTACCAATCAAGGTGGGACTTGTAGAAAGAGATGTCATTTTCTGGGTACTTGATCTTCCTTTGTCATACAATATCTTACTAGGCAGGCCATGGATTCATGAAATGAAGGCAGTTCCATCTACATACCATCAATGCTTAAAATTTATTTATAATGGAGTTGAAGTCAGTATCCCTGTTGATACAAATCTCCCCTGTAATGCATTGACAAAAGGTGTTGATACATTTGTGCCTCATAATAGGGAAGCCTCTATAAATGAAAGTCTAGAAGCTCTGATGAAGGACTTAGAAAAGAAATTGAAGATTACAAATACTGGCATGGATGGATACAAGATAGAACCAATACTTTCATTATTCTCTCTTCCTCCATCACTGAAATAGTTGGGCAAACCATCAGAGGCTACGAGAACACAACCTTCAACTCTGAATATCATATATGATGGTCTTTTTGTACAGTCTTCTACTTCCCTAGCTGATGAAATAGAAGAGGATGTTTTTCTTAAGTAGATTTTCAAGGAAGATAGTCAAAACGAGGAAGTATGACATTGTGAGATTTCCCCAACCCAATATGGTCCTGGCTACAAAATGATCCAATGCATGGGATATTAAGGCACTGGTCCCCTGGGCAAACATCAAGAGGGTATTACTGAACCGATTTAGCTGCAAACAAAATCTACAAATGATAAGGTTGGACTGGGATACAATCCAAAAAAGACATCAGACCAAAAACATGCTTCTAAGTATAAGTGGAAGAAAAGGATATCGCCTTCAACATCACAGGAAGTCAATGCTCAACAAATAAAAGCAGAGTGTAGAAAAGAACAAGAGGAACTACCAATCAAGAGAGAAGAAACAATCAGTATTCAAGTTCTAATGGTATCAGCTACAACACTACAGG
This sequence comes from Cryptomeria japonica, assembly GCF_030272615.1. Taxonomy (NCBI): domain Eukaryota; kingdom Viridiplantae; phylum Streptophyta; class Pinopsida; order Cupressales; family Cupressaceae; genus Cryptomeria; species Cryptomeria japonica. The sequence goes on from NC_081415.1 coordinate 319,214,054, forward strand.
GAGTTGAAGTTCTTGAAGATATGAGAGATGAAGTAGAAAGAATCTGAGAATTATTTACACCACTGAAAGTTCTAGTCACATACATTGGTAGGCAGCAAGTAGACAATTCAAAAACTGACTCAAACAAGTATGAATGGGGTTCAAACCACATCTCCCATACATCCATTATAGAAACTTCAAAAGAGTTCAGTGATATCATAGATGACACTCAAGAGCTGATGCACTTAAACCCAACAAAGGAGATATGAGGAATCAGACTATGAACATGGGCTGAAAGAAGGAAGAATACCAGAAAGTTTTTCATCTATTATATACCCCTCTAAAAAGAAAGATCAAATTAGGTATGGGACTACATAAGAAGAATTGGAAGCTATAGAAGAAGAACCAATCATTAGTCTAGAGGAAGTTGAATGGAGTAGATGAGAGGGAGTCACAGAACAATCAAGGTTGTGTCAATAGGTATGTCAGATACAAATGATAAATGAGCCAAATCTTGAAGGAACTTGTAACATTAAATATGTAGGTGTTGATACCATACATACATTCACTCAATCACTTGAAGAAGACTCAGAAACTTCATCCGATGACTCTAATGGCTCTGAAAATAGTCCTACTTATGACAACATTTACTCAACATCAAACTATGAATCCTTTGATGTAAATGACAAGAATCTGTCTACTGATCTTGTTAGTATCAAACCTTGATATGAAGTTTAGTCTGGCATAGAGAATGATGCTACAAGTAGGTCTATTGGATTAGGTCAGCTAAATATTAACATACACTTTAATAATCATGTGTTGACTCTTCCTGGTCTTGAGACATTTATGCAAGGTAGTATTCTAGAACTCGACTTTTTGATTTGTAGTTATGATGACAATTCCATGAACTCCCTTGAAACCTATCCATGCTCTATCCTTGGTACATCCCAAATTAATTGACTATAGTCTACAAGACCAACCCATGAATGTACCTACTTTTGCCAATGACTATATGCTACCCTATTACCTTAACATAGTTGAACCCATGGACTCTTCCACCATAAAACAAAGGGAAAACATGACTGAAATAGATATCAAGTATCTTAGTCATAAAAATTAGAAAAATAAAAGATCTGATGGCAAAAACCACATTGTGGTGGTGTCAGAATATAAAAAAGAGAAAATAAAGGATGTACCTAAGGGTGAAAACCTCTCTGAGGTGCCTGAAGGTGAGATACTTGATATACTTCCAAGTCATTTCTAGGAGAGGTCTTCTATATTGATCGAGCCAACTTAGCCAGTGAACATTGGGAGTCAAGAGACACCAAACATCATTCATGTAGCTTAATCACTATCAACAGAAGAATTGAAAGATTTCGCTCCTCTTTTCAGAAAAGAAGATCAATTTTGCATGGATGCACTCTGATATGCTAGGCATGGATCCTAATCTTATCATGAACCATCTTTCTATCACACCAGGTGTTAAACCAGTCAAGAAAAAACTTCATAAGATGCATCCTCACATGGCACTGCTAGTCAAGGCTAAGCTAGAAAAACTGCTAAAAGCTGGATTTATCAGAGCTATAGACTATGCGGAATAGATTTCAAACATAGTAGATTTCAAACAGAGAAGATTGAAGTAATGTTGGAATGCATTAGCTATGAGCAATACTGGATCTAACCAAGCAGTTTGTGCTATCAGATAGATCAAACTTTTGTTGATTACTCACATCTTTGACAAGTCTGTAGCCCTTAACTAGGTAGGCCTCAAAGCCTTTGTAAAATCCTCTAACAAGGTGGTTCACACATGTGAATCTAAAATCCTCTAACAAGGTAGTCTTTAATCGAACTTATCTCCTAACAGAGATTGAGATTCCTAACAAGATCTGTTCTGGTGAAGAACATTGTAAGACCTTAATCGGCTTGACCTTAACCGGTCTGGTTTCTATTCTGTAGATAGTGACTTGTGAGTTCCATCTCACCGTAGTTTTAACCAGTTGGGTTTCCACATCAAATATCTTGTGTTATGGTGTAAAGCGGAAAATCGCGATCGAACCCTAGTTGCTCTCCCCTCTTCCAACTCCAAGGAGAGAGAAGGGATGTCGCTAGGGTTGATGGTTTTCACTTGGGAGACTTTACATTCAAAAGAGGGGTTGAAACCCACAAGATCCAATCCCATGCAATGCAAGATTGGATGCTAAATGAGTTTCAAGGGTTATGACAGCAAGGCTACCCTCTTTTGTAAAGAATGTGCATAGAAGAATTAAGCTAGGAATGCATAGAAAGTGAGAAATATTCTCTTATAAACTGAGATAGGAATACAGTATGAAGCTGCGGACCTGGAATTAGCAGTAAAATGTCGATACGGCGCTGTCCTGCAAATTTGAGCGAAAGTTGCTGGGACGATGGCGCCCGAGCGCCACAGTCCTCCGAAAAATCCGCGAAACGAAGGAGGATCTGTTCGTCTTTGCACAAGGATTCCAGATCTTCAATTTCAGCCGCGTACCTGCAACCTACACACAGAAAAGCGAAGACGATTGGGGGGTTAGGGATTAGGGGTTTGCCTTTAGGTCAAACCCCAGTTTTGGAATTAACCAAGAAATGAGCAATGCTGTAAATGTAAATGTCTGTAATGTAAAACAAGTACTAATACCTTGTTGTAAGGATGTTTATATCCTTATGTGCAAAGGTATAGATGTTGTATGTTGTATGTTGTAAGTGATCTCCTCTTCAATGGTTGAATCCTTATCTTGAATGCAACACTTAGCCTTGAATGGAGACTTGAAATGATCAATTGCTTGAAGGAATGCTTGAATGCTTGAATGCTTGAGTATAGTTTCCACGCTTGTACACATATGACCCTCTTACCTAAATGGGAGAGGAAAATGTAGTTTATATACTTGCCAATTAGGGTTAAAAGACTGATTTTTCTGACCTTAGGCCGACCAGGAAATATTATTTCCAATTTGCAAACAAAAAGACCCGAAGTCCCATAGGAGACCGGGCCCAAAATAGGGCTAGGGACCAGGGCGCTGGGCGCTCTAGTCCCACCTCCCGGGATAGCAGGGTGCAAAGGAGGTTCAGGCCAGGGTGCTTGAAAATGCAGTTTTTGGTGTCGTGGACAAGTTTCGGGGTCTCCATTCAGGTTCCATGTTGCGTCCCCATCGTGAAGACCGAAATGCAGTGAAAATTGCAAGTGTCACAATTTTAGGACGCTACATATGGTTGTATTGCTTTTGTGGGTGAATTCTTTATTAGCATTTTGGTTTGCATGTGTGGTAACCGATTTGATTGTTAGACTGCTTTACCGGTTTATCTTTAGACTATGTAAGTGTTTTGGTGCAAAGATTTTTGGCATACTAATTCACCCCCCCTCTTAGTATTCATCAATTGGTATTAGAGCCAATCTTTCTATAAGTTTAACCACTTGGAAAGAAATATGGGGGAATACACCTTGAGGGAACTTACTCAATGGCTCACTAAGTCTGAGCAAGCCTATGATGATCTTATGGTCAAATACAAGGCATCTCAAGAAAAAAGAAGAGAACATGCAGAGAGGCTGATGGAACTATCTGAAAGTAGTTCTGAAGATGAAGCTAACATGGAAGCTATGATTGCTGAAGTGAATAAGCTGAATGATTCAAACTCCAATCTGAGAAAGGAGTTGGAAGGACTGACTATTCGGTTTAGTCAAGAGCTTGAGAATAGGAGAAAAGCTGAAGATCTGGTAAAAGACAGAGCATGAGATCTCCGAGTTGAAACATGAGATTAGTGCACTAACTGCTCGCCTTCATGAGAGTAGAATGGAAAAAGAAGACATGCAAGGAGAACTGAACATTGCCATCTCTGAAAATGCAAGTCTTATGGAGACAAACATTGCTATTTCCAAAGAACTCTTTGAGTCAAAGGAAATACTTGCTAAGTTTGGCAAAAGCACAGTCAGGCTAGAAAAAAAGCTTGAGTCATCCAAACCGGCAAAGAATACCAATGGTCTTGGTTTTTCTAGACATGAGGAAGGAAAATCCTCAGGAATAAATGCTGAAAGAAGAAACCGACACTCAAAGGAAAAGGTAAGCAAAAATTCAAACCTGTTTTCTTTAACTGTCTTAAAGAAGGACACACTGCCAATGTATGTAGGAGCAAAGCCTACAATAGTTTTCCTTATTTTATCAACAATGTACCTAGATTCAATAAGTTCAATGGTCATTGTTATGCATGCAACAAGTTTGGGCATAGAGCATTTGAATGCAGTTTTGTAGTGGATAACACTGGAAGATATCCTCAGAGGACCCAAGGAATTGGTCTTGAATCTTTTATGAACTGGAACCACAATTGGTTTAATGTCTTCAATCATCAGTCAAGAAGCAGTGGTCATCAAGCGGCAACTGGATGGAGAGAAAGTTGTATGATCTATCATGGTCATGGTCACACTGCTGCAACATGCAGAAGGAAGAATGGAAACATGTACAATGGACCTTGGAGAGCACCTGGACTTGTTTTCTATTACTACAACAAACTGAGTCACATTGCAAGATTCTGCAGAAGTAGAAAAAGTGTATCTGATGATATACCGGTCACTCAGGAAGGAGAAATAGATGTTGAAAAAGTTCAAGGAGACATGAAGAAAACATGGAGGAAGAAACCAATATTGTTCGAAGAGGAACCGGTTTCTGCACCTAGTGTGGAAATATCGGAACCGGCAAACTAAGCCTCAAAGGCTTAGGGGGAGCAAACGACGAAATGCTTTTGAACCCCTAGTTAACACCAGTAAAAGACCTTAACTAGTATGCTACACCTGTTGCTTGGAAAAAGATCAGAAATGGTGAAAAGACAAATTAAGGTTTACGCCCTAATAGAGGAGCATTAATGATGGTAGGTGAGAGACATGTATAAATGCATTTTTCAAATCATTTCTCACTATCTGTTTTCGAGTGAAGAAAAGTTTTCAAGTGCAGAGTGAAGAAAAGGCGATTTGAGCATTAGATCTCAAGAAATTGGATAAATTTGAAACAGTTTCAAATCTAGTTTGCAAGCGGTAGTGGAGAACTCAAAGCAGTGATTTGGCATCTGACGGAGAGCGAAGTAAAGAAGAATCAAGAAGCCCTAAATTTGCATTTGAAAGGTATTTTTTGTGTTCTTGAAATACTCTTCAATGGCTTCCACATCTCATACTAGTTCAAGCACATCCATTGAGTCAGAAAGTTTCATTCAGAGGAAGTCCAAGTATAATGCTTTGTCACAAGTTCTAGCTAGAGTCATAGTCGAAGAAGGAATTTCAGACTATATTGATTGCAAGATAGAAGACCTAGGGTCCTTAGCCATTCATACTCAATTAGGTCTATTTTGCAGAAAGGACAAAAGGATCAAACCGGAGTTCAGTATCTTAGAGAAGAAGAAACTCCATAATGCGGTATATTTTTTGGAAGACTTCACAGAGGATCACATCAGGATCATCTTGAGCAGAGTCCATGGTGACAAGATGTACCTAGAGAGAACGCATGATATCACGCCTGAGGCAATTCATGCAGTCACTGGTTTCTGCAACATAGGGGAAGTGCTAGCCCTGAGAACAGTAAGAAAAATGGAAATGACCAAGCTCACCAGTTCGATAAGTGATTCACGAGGTATGACAGTTAATCCTATCAAGGATGAATTGGTAAAATACGCCTGCATGGTGATAGGCTACAAAACATTCTCAGCCAGCAGGATTAATTATGTATCTATTGCAGCGGTAAATGCCACTTACCAGATGATTATAGAGGATAAATCATTTGACTTATGCACCGGCATGCAGAGGCAACTCCTGTCAAACCTTAAGGCAATCAAAAAGGACAATTCACTAAAATTTAAGTTTGGACAACTACTAGTAGGGTTGTTTTTCTATTTTCAAGGCTACTTTCTGGGTGTAGGAGATGTCCAGTGGTCCTCTGACCAATCGGTAACCAAGAAGATAAAGGAAAGTGTGCAAGCCATTGAAACCGACTACCCTGAGGTACTGAACAAATACTTTGATGAGTTCAGAAGAAAGATGAGTCAGAGGGTACGAATCTCAAGTGACATAGTGAAGAAGTATGAAGATGACATCTGTTTCACTATTCAGGTGGAAAAATGTCTAATGAAGGCTGTTGAGCCTAGAATGGAGGAAGTGGAGCCTATGGGCTATGAGGTCATGTTTAACATGCTGGAAGGGTATGCTTCAACCCTTATTGCCTCGCCTCTTGATCCAAAGGCTAAGAAAACCAGAACCTACTTGGAGAGGATCACACCGGTTGAAGAACCGGCAGCTAAGAAAGCTAAGGCAGTGCCTACAGCATCAACACCAGCTACCACTGAGACTCCAAGAGTGACCAAGTGGTCACCAGAAAAGAAGAAACTAGAGGTAACACCAGCAAAAGTCTTCGAAAGAAAGAGGAAGACTAAGGCAAATGAACCGGACTCCGAAGAAACTGAGTCTGATGAACAACCAAAGAAGGCTAGATAGACCAAGAAGGTGAAGAAGAATGAATTGGCAACATCCGCACCGGTAAATATAGATATCTCCTCTTACAAACCTTTGACACATTGTCAAAGAATAGTAAAGAATATTAGGAGAAAGTTACTTCATGATTTAATAGATTATTATGATGAATTCAATAGTGAAGAAAAAGATGAAGTACTGTAGGAAATCATTCTTTATTTATGTAAAAATGACCAGTCACCATCAGAGATTAAATCTCAGACACCGGATTCATTATTTAAAGCATTGGATAACAAATGGTGCATTGCCATTGAAAAGGAACAAGAGATTAGGGAGAAATTTTTTGCACAGTACTTCACCGAATTCTCAAATTCAGAATTATTTGATGTATTAGATCAAAATAAACATCTCTTCTTCACAAGGAGAAGAAGACTCTGGTTGTTGGAAGGGAGAGTTGATGATGTAGAAAAGGATACACATCAACACATGGCCCATGCTATCAACTTTCACAAAGCTCGAATGGTCAATCTCTAAGCGGAAAAGGAACCGGTTATTTCCAAACTGGATGAGTTTTTTGATGAGGAAGGAAACCTAGTGGAGGAACCAATCAACACCATAGATGTCGATGCCCTCAATATAGAATATGTCACTCAGGACATACCTTCTGAGGGAACTGAACATGGGCAACAGGCCGATCAGGGTGGTGAACAAGCTGTGGACACACAACAAGCAGCAAAAGAACATGAAAAGAAAAAGAAGAATGATGAAGATGAGAAACAGAAAAAAAAGAGGAAGAGAAGAGAAAAGAGGAAGAGGAGAAAAGAAAAGATGAAGAGAAGAAATAGCAAGAAGAAGAAAGGCAGAAGAAGGAAGAAGAGGACAAGGAAGAAAAGAAGAAGAAGGAAGAAGAAGAGAAGAAGAAGGAAGAGGAAGAAAAGAAAAAGGAAGAGGAAGAGAAGAAGAAGAGGGAAGAAGAAGAAAAGGAAGAACAGAAGAGGAGAGCAAAGGAGAAGAAAAAGGTAGAGGAAGACAAGGAAGAAGAGAAGAGAAAAGAAGCGAAAAAGAAGAAAGCTGAAGAAGCCAAGGAATGAGAAGCGGCAAAAATCTCTCAGATGGAGACTCCGAAGGCAATCGGAAGTCAACCCTCACCGGTTGATCTCTCTAGTCCTATCGATCTCCAATTTGCAAGTGAGTCAGAGCTTATGCAGAGCATCAAGGTTGCTCAAGACCACCTTGAGATCATTCACCAGAAAAAGGAATAGGACATCATTCAGGCAGTTGTAGACACTCTTACCGATTTAATCCCTGGTACTAATCTTCCTGACACTGATTCATCACTAGCACAACTCAAACTTTTGTGTACTATAGTGGATGATCAGGTGTAGAGTCTAGAAGAAGCAGCAGAGGCCAATGTAAAGAAAGAGCACCAAAAGGCTCTTAATGTTGCTCTTGTGAAGAAATTAAATGAGCTTAGGACTGAACTGCTAAAGGATCAAAAGGACATAAGGAGTGCCTTGGATGAGGGAAACTTGCTACTTAGCAAAATCTATCAATCTCATCTGTTTTGTGATGATGTGCTAGCCAAGAAGCAACAGCTTCAAACAGACTTACAGTCCTACTTGAGCACATTCAAGAATCCTTATGACTCCTTTGTAGCATATGGGCAAACCGTTCACTGGTTCCAGATCTAGTCTGCCAAGATAGAGCAAGAGATCAACACAAGGTCTAGGGATTTGCAGGAGCTTCAACTAGTATTACTTCCATGACTGCAAATTCTCCAGAAATGCTATCTGAACCTGGATGCCCTGATAGTCACACAAGAACTGAGCACAATAGATGCCATGGAGGAACAGGTATCACAAATGCAGACAAAGAAGGAAGTGGTGACCTCCCTACTTGAGTCTTGGTCTCTTTCCATGAAACAATTTTTGCAGGACTATAAAGCGGTTTTTGACAAGTATTATTCATTATTGTCATAAAATCCTTTTTTATATATGGAAACAGGTTTTTCAGCAATACTTTGTCATTGTTGGCAAAGGGGGAGAAGTATATTTGGTTTTTGGTTTTAAAATTTTGAAATTTTTGATATATTAGAGGGAGAAGTATCTGTTTTGAAATTTTGATATATGTTGTGATATATGCTATATGTTCTAATGATTATGCTCTGAATGCAAAATTTCTATACACTTTGTTGATTAAGGGATAGTGTATATGCTTAGGGGGAGCAATTTTGTTAATGGCAAGTTTTTGTTGTAAAACACTTAGATGTCAAAATTTTATTTTCCTAAGTGTTGCCATCAATGCCAAAGGGGGAGATTATTGGTATTGTTGTGGTTTATGCTGTGATTGTCATTGATGGACACACACTTGTATTGAGAACCCCTTTATATGTATGAGCTCATGCTCAACTGGTATTTGTTCCAATCGGTATGTTGTATTCTAGTCTTTAGACTAGTAGTGATTTTGCAGAATCTGTTTCCCGGTCTGAAGCGGCATGTCGACCCCAAGCGGTTCGAAGATCACAAGTGGTACAAGGGAGCAAAGCAGCACAACACATTCTTGCCAGTCTTCATTTTTCTCAAACCGGCAATTGGTATTTTGTGTGAACCGGTAATACTCTGTGATGAGTTACCAACCGACATTTTGTGATGAGTTACCAATCCACCAATTGTTTGACGGTGTCGACACATTGACGGTGATTCTTGTGTCGTGTTAATGAGTATGTCTAGATTCATTGAACCTAGGAAATTGTAATGTAATCCTATTGGACCGACATGAAATTAGATTCCTTTAAAAGGACATCATGTCTAGGGTTTTTAAGTTGTTGAAGAAGTTGTGAAAAGGGTTTATGTTGAGCTAGGGTTTAAGGTGAAAGTTGAGAATGATCTTATCTGAGAAGATCAAGTTGTAACTGAGAGAGAGATAGAGAAGATTGAAGTAATGCTGGAATGCATTAGCTATGAGCAATACTGGATCTAACCAGGCAGTTTGTGCTATCAGATAGATCAAACACTTGTTTATTACTCACATCTTTGACAGTCTGTAGCCCTTAACCGGGTAGGCCTCAAAGCCTTTGTAAAATCCTCTAACAAGGTGGTTCACACATGTGAATCTAAAATCCTCTAACAAGGTAGTCTTTAATCAGACTTATCTCCTAATAGAGATTGAGATTCCTAACAGGATCTATTCTGGTGAAGAACATTGTAAGACCTTAACCGGTCTGACCTTAACCAGTCTGGTTTCTATTCTGCAGATAGTGACTTGTGAGTTCCATCTCACCATGGTTTTTCCCAGTTGGGTTTCCATGTCAAATATCTTGTGTTATGGTTTTATTTCTTTTGTGGGTGAATGCGTTATTCACATTTTGGTTTGCATGTGTGGTAACTGGTTTGACTGTCAAACTACTTTACCAGTTTATCTTTAGACTGTGTAAGTGTTTTGGTTGAAAGATTTTTGGCATACTAATTCACCCCCCCCTCTTAGTATTCATCAGCTACATCATTTCAAAGAAGGGAATCAAGGTTGATCCTGAGAAGGTCCAAGCTATAATGGAAATGCCGCCTCCAAAGAACATCAGTCAAATGAGAAGTTTACATGGATGTCTCCAATCAATCAGATGTTTTATTTGACAGATCCTTGAGGTGAACGTGGAGGATTATGACAAGGAGATGAAGGTGTACTTTTATCTGGACATGCAAGAGGACCATTGGATAAAGTAGGAATGGTGTTTGACTCTTCATTTTGAATAGGATCATTCAATAAGGTGGAAGAGGCATCATGATCTTTCTTAGGAAGGACACTTTGCTCTTGAGATGGAAGGGGATCATCTTGGAAGAAGTGGAAAGGTATAATGGGATCCTCATGGGATTCTAGTGAGGTAAGATCCTTTTCAACCATTGGATGGGATGGCCCTTGAGATAGCCCTTGAGGGTCAACATGAAAAGTTTCATCATTAGGTTCATTATTTGAGGGATATTATATGGACTGCTGTTGAAAAGCCTTAGGAGATGGAGGTATCATGGAAGAGATGTAGGCTATGTGTGGGCCATTTCTAGACACAGGTTCATAATTGTGATCATTCTTGGAAATGACATCTGGTTTCTCTTTAGGTGAATTATTATGATCTTCAATTTCAATAACACCATCATCAAGGAGGTCTTGAATTTAATGTTTTAATTCCATACACCTTGAAGTCTTATGTTTGTTATGTCTATGATATGAACAGTAATTACTCAAAACTTCACATCCCCATGTGGTCTTTTTAGGAAATATGATAAGATTATTCTCAAGTAGCTCTTCCAAAGCTAACTCAATAGATTGCCCAAAAGGTGTAAACTATCTATCTAGGGGATAGATGTCTTTTTGTCTTGGTGAAGATGCCTTGTGATCTTGTATGAGATTTGACTTTTGATTTTCAATTACTTTATGTTCCATCTTATGTAATTGTTTAGTATTTCTTGAAGTCTATTGTTGTTAATATTATGAATTTTCATCTCAAGAGGAGTCATTGAATCTTTTCATTGAGCTTGAATGTCATATATTTCTCTCTTGAGAACTTGAATTTGTTGAGCCAAGGTAGCCATGGGCTTCTTAATTTTGTCAGATTTTTTAGAAGAGCTTCTGGTTTGAGTAGGTATTTTTATTGACTGATGTGACCTAAAGCTATTTGTGATGTAAAAGTCAAGATCAAATTTGAAGCTAGTTGTTTGTTTAACGTATCGATTGAGAGAAGCAACTAAGATTGAGTCTGGTTTTAGGATAAATCTATCCTATGTAAGATGTTTATCTAAGTTACCTAGTTTGATTTAAGAGAAGCTACTAAGACTCAATTTGGTTTCAGGAATGATCTATCCTGTATAAGACGTTAACTAAGTGACTTAAGTTTGATAAGTAGTTGATTGAACTAGCTGAAAGATGATCGACAAAATTGTGCAACACAAATGGCAGAGGTACATTATTTTGATTTGTTTATGCTTAGGATGATGATAACCAGTTTTATGCTCTCTGTAGACTGTTGTAGGCAAGTTAAATTGTTCAGGACTAACAAAATCAGAGATTCATACGACAGGTTTTACAAGACCAGATGACAGTTTTATAGCTTCAGGATGACAAAAATAGTATTGTGTATGACATAGGATGAAGGCTCAAATGACAGACTATTAGGACTGATGTAATATCACACGACACAAAATATGAACCAAGATGATAAATAAGAAGACTTGTACGACTGTTTTCTTGATAAAGGCAAAATTATGGGTTTTCAATGACTGAGTATGACCAGATTTGAGATGGACTGAGTTTTTGATTGCTGACTGATGATGAACAATTTAGGGGTAGACTAATTTTTTGATCGCTAACTGACGATGAGCAGTTTAGGGGTGGACTAAGTTTTTGACAACTAAGGTATACTAGTTTGTGACACGGACAGAGTTTCGACTAGGATAGACTAGTTTTGAATAGAGTTTCAACTTAGGATAGACTAGTTTTGACACAGATAGAGTTTCAACTAGGATATACTAGTTTTGACACAAACAAAGTTTTGACTAGGATAGACTATTTTTGACATGGACAAAGTTTTTGATCACTGAGTTGTTTCTTGTTTTCTCCAGTTTTGGTATTCCAGTTTTAGTTTGAGGGATGAAAACACAAAAAACATGTAATATGAATAATAACTCCAATCATAGCATGCAAACCCTACGGAATTTGGTGAGAGAAGAAAACCTTTGCTTGTAGACTCAAGTACACACCCAATAGCTAATTAGAATATGGTTGTTGAGTCTCACGCAATGGATTCTCAACACCATATTAGCTGACTCCAAATGCTAATGGGGGCATGAAATGACAAGTATCTTGGGAGAGTTACTATCTCTCTTGCACAAAGATTATCCCCCCTTTCGGAGGTGAACTAGGTAGCTTCTAATTTTAATTGGAACTAGTAAGGGATCTGTTCAGTGCATCGAGGTATAAACTCAATTAAGAGGTATCCCAGCCTTGAAAACCAAGGTTTAATATACCTGAGGATACATAGGAGAGCTATTCCCAAGCACTTTCGTTGACTTGATTTTCATCAAATCATGTTTATTTTATAGTGGGTTGGAGTACTTGGTGTTTAGTCATTCCCACTTGGGTCATTCCCCTCTCACCAGTTGTAATGGATATAGAGTTATTAGCTCCTCTGGAGGGCAGGCCCGCAAAAGATGTACAAATCTGAAACTTAAAGAAAATGCCTCAAGGTTCTGGATTTTTGATTGTCTGTAAAGATAAGAACATACTCTCCTACCTCTTAGAATTTCTTTAAAACATGAAATACATATTTGTTCTTTAACTACATAGCAAGTTAGGTGCCTAAAAAAAATGAATTTAATTAATACAAAATGTTTGCTCGAATCTCCTCAAGCAACCTGCAAAAACTGATTAGGCTATGAAAATTCTTTAGATAAACATATAACCAGCCAGGATCAGTGTCAGTGTAATCAAAATTGAACAGAAAACCTGAAGAATGAAACTTGTTTTTTAACCAAAAAAAATATAGAATCATACGACAATTATCACTGACTCGTACAATAATTTGTACAGGATCATACGATAATTTAAGTTTGTCATTCTGGCATATAGGAAATGTCATACGATAATATGCAGAAACTATACAGAAAAAATCCAAAAAGTCAAACATTTGAAAAAAATTAAAAAATATAGTTAGTCTTGGAGGCCGAAAAAAAAAGTAGTCTTTTGCCCCACTATGGGCGCCAGAAATGTGTGTGTGAAAAAGTGAGATAATTCTGATAGCTGCAAGGCACAACACTTCTATTAAGTCATTACATGTATGGTTAGATAGATATAAGCATGAATATGCAAACCATAACAAATTGACTAATTGCCTTCTAAAAGATGCGAGTATAAGATTGCTCTCAGATTTGTATAAGCAATACCAGTGACTAGACTACACCAAGAAGAAGGATTTAATCTATATGAGAATGAGATTAAGCTAAATGGATGCAAGATGGATGAATAATTCAAGCAATAATGAATTCAAGCAATATGGATTCAAACAATCATGGAATATGCAAAAAGCTAAACTAAGATGCAATAATCTCAAAAAGCAATCACAATATATTCAATTACTCCAGAGCAAAAAGTGTATAATAATAAATCTCGAGGGTGTTTTGAATGAGAGATGAAGGCTGAATTTATAGAGAATCACAAGACAAATCAAGAAAAAGCACAATTCAGGATTAATTGAAATAATTGAGAAATCAGATTCAGTTAACATTGAGATAGATTCCAATTATAGTTTAATTGAAATGCATTCAGATTGTAAGTTTGAGTTTGCATTGGAATTAAGAATTAATTAATTCCATGCATTTGTGATAAAAATAGATAATTCTTTGATTTATTCAAAAAAAGATTCTTTTCAATGCAATTGAAGTTCTTTTTCTCAAAAGCTTTGAGTTCCAATTTTAGAGAAAGCAATTAAATTCCTTTTATTTGCTTTTTTGATTTCAAGTTCTCAATTTTGAAGAAAGAAATAATATCTCAAGATTTATTTCTCTTTCAATTCAATTGTTTTATTTTATTTTTAATTTAACTCTTGCTTTATGATTAATTCCTCTTTTGTAATAAATTAATTAAATATGCTAAGATATTTAATAAATTAAATAGGATAATTGATCAAAATGATATTCTTGGAATGATTTAATTAAATAAATAAATATATATTTAATATTGAGTAATTCACTTGCCATGTGACATTTGATGATTAAAGAATTAATTAATTGTGTGCTCAAGATTGATTTAATTGCCTTTGTTTAGGACCTTGGTGATGTTGTCGAGATTAGGGTCCCATGGTTTAGATGACCAATTTTAGGGTATTACGCTATGTATGTAAAGCTAAATCATTCTGAAGATCAGATCTTTGGGGTGTGTGCCCCTGGTTTCCTTGTGTCGTACACTGTAGTTCTAGGGTTTGTGGCATGGTATGCATTCCTTCTTGGGAAGAAGTTGGTATCATGGCTTAGTAATAAATAACCATGCACTTCATTGTCTACAACTGAAGCAGAATATGTTGCAACTGCTACCAACTATACTCAGATTTTATGGATGAAACAAATGCTAAAGGATATAAAGGTAAGTTATGATGAGCCTATTGTTATTCACTATGATAATACTACTTCTATTGATATGTAAAAGAATCCGGTATTTTATTCCAAATAAAGACAAATTTCTATAAGGTATAATTTCTTGAAGGAAAAGGTTGAAGCAAAGGAAGTTAGATTGGTTTATGTGCCTACTAAGGAACAAATTGCAAATATTCTAATGAAACCATTGCCTAAAGACACCTTTTAATATCTCAGAGATCAGTTGGGGGTTACCAACCCTCTAAAAGAGACTTAGAGATGTAGAGATACATCAATCTGGTGAGCTTATCAGAAATACTTTTCTAATCCGAGTTGATGAAGATAGTGCTACTACATAGGGGGAGTAGTCAGCTGTTTGGTTCGGTACTCTTGGTTTAGTATCCATCCTTTGTCATTGTGTCAAAGGGGGAGAAGGTATTCATATGAAAATCTGCTACATCTTTTGATAGTGTTTTGGAGATTGTTCTCATTCCTTGGCACTTGTATGTTTTTCACATTCAATGTTGCCATCAATGCCAAAGGGGGAGATTGTTGGAAATATGTTGGGTTTGGTTAAGTGTTGTCATTGATATCAACACTGTATCCTAATTGGAGACTATCCTGGTTGGATCTATCCCTATTAGTCTTTATGAGTTGAACACTAGATGTCACTAAGAGGGGGGGTGAATCAGTGATTTCCAAAACATTTCCCTTTTCTATCCTATGTTTGTATACCTATTAATAGATCTAACATAAATAAGACACATGGGTTAGATGGAAAGATAACACAAATGCAACCACACATAAAAAGGACATCTCATAACACCAGATGTATGAGGAAAACCCACGATGGGAAAAACCTCGGTGAGAAGTGCTTCTGGAGACTACAACTCCAATCTAGCCTCATAATAAAAACCTTAGTTACAACATTTAGGGCACCAACCCAAGGAGTACCACTCCTTCTTTAGGGAGCCAAACCAAGGAGCACCAACCCCTACACCGAGCTCCAACTCAGTGATCTATAATGAACACAATCAATTACAAAAGTAATATCCTTGTTACAAATGAACTTTTTTACACTCATGCATGTCTCTTCACTGGTTCTTCTCTATCCAATTCACTATTGCTTGTTAGCTCTCCTCTCTGTTGCAACTTTATTTCTTGCTACATCCCACTCTCTGCTGCAACCTTATTGGTTCAACCTCTTCTTCTTCTATGTCAGTTCTACTCTTTGTCACTACTGGTTCACAACTTGTTGATTACTTCACTTACCAGTTTAACCCCTGGTCAATGTCTTCTCTGTCAGTTGAATCACTACTAGTGCACTCCTCTATCAGACTTAATGGCAGACTACCGGTTGCATCACTCTTGCCAGTTGAACTCATCTAACTGGTTCTCTCTCACACACTCGGTTTCTTTTCTAATTGATATTGAGCACTTGGATGATTGACTCTCTGGTTTTTACTCCCTTTACCAGCTTTACTCTCTCATGCAGTAGTAGTAGATCTTGTCTTTGATCTACATATTTATACTATGACTTCCTGCCAAAATGACATTGAAACTCTTGGCACACTAGGGTTCCTTCATCGACCCTGAGGCAACCCAAATCCAATCAGATCTCCATCCAGAGATTGACCACCTACAACTAATCACCTATCACTGCCAATCATGCTACATCCAAAACACGTTTTCCCTATTTGGCAAACATGACACCTTCTTTAGTCTGCACATGTCAAACACCAAAGAAGCAATCATGCAGATAGCTTCACCTACCCTGGACACTCAGCCTTGATCATGAAGTCATCAAATCAGATCTCTATCCTCTGATTAGTCTCGAGATGCAATCCTTCGTCTATTGGCATATGTGCAGAATATGTTGACATGATGATATTGTGTTGTCATTGATGTCAATATGCTAAAAGAATGAATCGGTAATATGCTAAAAGAGAAACGGTAATATGTTGAAGAGTGAACCAATAATATGATGAAGAGTGAATAGGTTTATTGAAGCTAAGGAACTGGCAAAGTGAACCGGTATAATGATGAGAACCGGTATATGTGCAAAAGGTGAAGCAGTACATTTTTCCAAGTGAACCGGTATATGGAATGTTTTCTATCAAGGTTTAATTTGGTATGACTACCAGTTGGTAGTCTCGGCTTCAGGGTTTTCGATTGAAGAGTTTCGAGCCTATGTGATTCAACTGATGGCATTGTGTGATGAGTTAGCATTGTAATGGAGATGGTACAGAAGCACCTAGACATCAAGACATTGGAGGCGATCCTGAGAGATATTTTAATCCATATGTTTGGATATGATATTCAATGTAATAAAATCAAATGTAATGCCTAAGGGAAAACAAAATTGTAAAATTGTCATTTAGTTATCATTTTAAGAGTCATGTGATGTGTTTTGTAAAGCCATGAAGTCATTTATTCAAAAGTGTAAAAGTTGTCAACTTGACAATAAAATGTTGTCAAGCAAAGTTGCAAAAATGCAACAAAAGTTGAAAAGGGGTTAAAAGTTGGTTGTGAGAGGTAGTTGTAAGGTCAAAATTGACCAAGAGTCTATAAAAATTCATTTTATGGTCTTTCCAAATCATAAAGGAAAGAAAGGAAAGAAAGGAGAACATTTTGATACATTTTGGTGTATTCTACTATTGCTATTTTGATTGGCTTTCCAGTTTTTATGTTGGTTCCAGGTCTTGCACAACCATGTATGACCTGGAAACCTTTGTAAATGTATAATTAATGGTTATATATATGAAATACCTTTCTTTTCCATTTGGTTTGGATTTATTATGTTTCTAAATGAAGAAATTATGGAAGTTTTGGTGAAAGTTGTTGTTTGCAGATTTGAGGTTTCCTGAGAACAGTCATGTTGCAGAATATGGTACGGATTCATATGAAATTATTATGACCTCTAAATAGATTAATTGGATAGATATGTGAATTATATTTCATTTCCATTTGGTCTGAGTCATTTTTATTTAGATTTGTGGAAGTTATGAATATTTTGGTGAAAACTGGTTTTAAAAGGTCTTCAATGGAGTTGCAGGCAATGGTTTGACATTATCTCATGATTTAAGAATTGGAAAATTTAATGGATTACATATTCTGAATCTATATTCATAAATATTTCATATAAAATTGGTTTGGTGTCATTTTGTTATGTTTTGTGAAAGATATTTGATGCCCTAGGCGGACTGGGCATGCACATGCTTTGTTTGGGAACAACAGTATTGGGTCTCGGTACAGAGGCCATAAATTTTAATCTAACCATTGGATTCTCCTAAGTTTTGGGTATGTTTTAAGAAGTATAGTTATCTACATTTTCACCAAAGGGATATTTGAAATAATATTTGGGTCAAAAGTTATGAATGACAGAATAGAGGTCTATGAATGGGAACTTTAAAGAATGAAGTGTGAACCATGAATATGGGTTATTGCATTAAGTTGATATTAATGAAGAGATGATTGAAAGAAGTTGTTATTTTGCCTCTAAAGAATGAGTTTAAATGGATATTGATATTTGAATATGCAGATAGGGAAGAAGTCTTTGTTCCCTCTGCATCAAATTGGTATCAGAGCTAGAAGAGCCTGAGTGTGTGGGTAGAGCGCCGAAGGAGGCAATCCACACCAGGACCTAGCCCAAGGAGAGTTGAAATTTTCTGTTATTGATGAGTTTTGGTTGCAGGTGCTTGTCCATCTAGTTGCAAGAGAAATTTGGTGTTGTGTTTGGGCAGACAAGGAAGGTCTGTCAAGGGCCAAAGGGATGGTCCATTGGTTGCCAAGAGACTAGGGAGAGAGGCAAAGAGGAGGACTCCTAGGTGAGGCAAAGGTGAGTTGTTTGTTGGTGAGGTGATACAGCATGGAGAGGTGGACTTATGGTTGGTAAAATCACTTGGATGGCAGCCATTACATACTCCACTAATAGGAGTTATTGAGGAGGTAGATACAAGGACAGTCCTGTGTCCTTTTGGAGATGGTGATTGCAGTAAAGGCATGAGAATGGTGATAAGATGAAGAGGCAAAGACAAAGATGAAGGTGATAATTTTAATCCAAAGCATAAATTTTATTTTCTTTCAGGTTATTATCCCTATGTTTCCAAGGGACTTGGAAAGTTTTCAAGGTCGGTAGTATGGTGCAGAAGCACCTAGACATCAAGACATTGGAGGAGATCCTGAGAGATATTTTAATCCATATGTTTGGATATGATATTCAATGTAATAAAATCAAATGTAATGCCTAAGGGCAAACAAAATTGTAAAATTGTCATTTAGTTATCATTTTAAGAGTCATGTGATGTGTTTTGTAAAGCCATGAAGTCATTTATTCAAAAGTGTAAAATTTGTCAACTTGACAATAAAATGTTGTCAAGCAAAGTTGCAAAAATGCAACAAAAGTTGAAAAGGGGTTAAAAGTTGGTTGTGAGAGGTAGTTGTAAGGTCAAAACTGACCAAGAGTCTATAAAAATTCATTTTATGGTCGTTCCAAATCATAAAGGAAAGAAAGGAAAGAAAGGAGAACATTTTGATACATTTTAGTGTATTCTACTATTGCTATTTTGATTGACTTTCCAGTTTTTATGTTGGTTCCAGGTCTTGCACGACCATGTATGACCTGGAAACCTTTGTAAATGTATAATTAATGGTTATATATGTGAAATACCTTTCTTTTACATTTTGTTTGGATTGATTATGTTTCTAAATGAAGAAATTATGGAAGTTTTGGTGAAAGTTGTTGTTTGCAGATTTGAGGTTTCCTGAGAACAGTCATGTTGCAGAATATGGTACGGATTCATATGAAATTATTATGACCTATAAATAGATTCATTGGATAGATATGTGAATTATCTTTCATTTCCATTTAGTTTGAGTCATTTTTATTTAGATTTGTGGAAGTTATGAATATTTTGGTGAAAACTGGTTTTAAAAGGTCTTCAATGGAGTTGCAGGCAATGGTTTGACATTATCTCATGATTTAAGAATTGGAAAATTTAATGGATTACATATTATAAATCTATATTCATAAATATTTCATATAAAATTGGTTTGGTGTCATTTTGTTATGTTTTGTGAAAGATATTTGATGCCCTAGGCGGACTGGGCATGCACATGCTTTGTTTGGGAACAACAGTATTAGGTCTCGGTATAGAGGCCATAACTTTTAATCTAACCATTCGATTCTCCTAAGTTTTGGATATGTTTTAAGAAGTATAGTTATATACATTTTCACCAAAGGGATCATTGAAATAATATCTGGGTCAAAAGTTATGAATGACAGAATACAGGTCTATGACTGGGAACTTTAAAGATTGAAGTGTGAACCATGAATATGGGTTATTGCATTAAGTTGATATTAATGAAGAGATGATTGAAAGAAGTTGTTATTTTGCCTCTAAAGAATGAGATTAAATGGATATTGATATTTGAATATGCAGATAGGGAAGAAGTCTTTGTTCCCTCTGCATCAGGAGATCAAATCGTGTTGCCATGTTAGCCTCATGCATGTGAAGGATCTTGCCTGAAGGAGATTGATCCTATCTATCTTGGGAATGTGTGAAGTCTATGAAAATGGTGGAGAACACATGATGGGTTATCACCTCCAAGAAGCAGTGAAGAACAAATGATGGAGAATGTCTTGAGATATGTTCAAGATCGTTGTATTCAAATGCAAAGTGATTCAATGGTCAGGATTGAACTGACTTAATTGCTCAACCTAAATGTTTAGGGTTTAGGGTTTATGTTACCAACCTATCTGTTTCCTATAAGGTTGATGTTGTGTTTCATGTTGAAGTTGGTGGCAAATGTTGTCTATGTATCTAAGTGCAAAGATACGTGATTCTTGCCAGACCAGATAAGAGGGTTGATACCTACAGAGTGTGTATGTAGAAGAAAGGAACTAAAGTGGGTCTACATTAGCATTGAGTGCTATTACCAGATCATTGTAATACCTATTGATCTCTAATCACTTCAACAGTTGGAAAATCCCTTAACAGGGTATCTTTAACTAGCTTGTTGTAAATCCTTTAACAGGGTGACTCAAAGCCATTGAGTTCATAAAATCCTCTAACAAGGTAACCCTTAAAAGGGTTTAACCCTTAACTAGGTATTCTAGCCATCCCTTAACCGAGTGATCCCTAATAGGATCGGTTCCTAACATAATCTATTGTAACAGTCTTTAATCAGACTAGGCTTCTAACAAAGTGGACTTCTAAAGAGTTCAAAAACAACTTCTGGGTATTCATCCCCATCATGGTTTTTCCCAGTAGGGTTTCCACATGAAAAATATGTGTGTGATATGTGATGTCTTTTTCATGTGATGCTATGTTGTTTTCTGTCAAGCAATGAATCATGTTGATCTAGCATGATTTTATATTTCTGGTGATAGAATGCTTGTTTATGCACAAGGATAATGTGGAAATGAGGGTGTAGTTTGTGTGGTAATATAAGTGTTTTTGATTTATATCTTTCACAGTGTCATTGTGCTTAACCGGTAGTATTTTGGTTTATGACTGGTGTTAGTGATTGCTAGTCAAGTTCACTATTTGCAGTCAAACCGGTTCAGGAAAAGTTTTTGTACGTGTACTGATTCACCCCCCCCTCTCAGTACTGGTTTGGTACTCACTATTCATCATTTTGTTATCAATTGGTATCAGAGCATCCTCCAGGTCCTCTATGTTGTAAGCTTAACTGCTTGAGGGAAAGATCCTATTGTAATGATGAAGAGGGAAGGTCCAAAGTTCAATAGTGATAACTTTAAAATATGGAAGGATAGAATGAAGATATACATCAGAAGCATGGGTGCTCAACATTGGAGCTATGTTGAGAATGTTTATGTTATCCCTACAGGAGAGAGATTTAGGAGAATGGGCAAGTCATGGAAGCGCTAATTAGTAGTTTATCTGACATTGAGTTTATTGATGTCCAGGATAAAGAAAATCCCAAAGAAGTATGGGATACTCTTGAGAATATCTATGGTGGTGATGAGCATGTGAAACAAGCTAAGGAAGAAAGCCTTAGAGGAAAGTTTGAAGACATGCAGATGGTTGAAGGGGAGACCATTC
Source organism: Cryptomeria japonica (assembly GCF_030272615.1). Lineage (NCBI taxonomy): Eukaryota > Viridiplantae > Streptophyta > Pinopsida > Cupressales > Cupressaceae > Cryptomeria > Cryptomeria japonica. The sequence goes on from NC_081415.1 coordinate 319,235,671, forward strand.
AACAATATGGAATAAGAATCAAAATTGTTGTTGGAGATATCAAGAGTGCAGGTGATAAAATGGAAGATTCCACTATTGTTAGCAAATTTTTGAGATCCTTATTACCGGTCTATGCAATAAGGATTGTTTCTATTCAGGAGTTGAGGTTAATAGACAAGACTAAGGTGTCCCTAGACTCCATCATTGCAAAGGTGACAACCTATGAGATAAATAGCTTTGATGGCAGTGTTCAGAAGATTGAATCGGCCTTTAGATCATCTACTACACCATCTAGAAAAGGAAAAGAAGCTAGTACTAGTGGCGAACCAAGACAGAGCAGAGAAATGGATGATGAGGAGATCCTGATGGAATTTGAAGCTCTTCTTGCCAAGAGACTTCCTAAGGGAACTGGTAAATACAAAGGTAAGCTTCCTTTGAAATGCTTCTCTTGTAACCGGATAGGACACATTGCTGTAAACTGTCCTAATGGTGATAGCAAGGACAAACCAGAAAAGTTCAAGAAGTTCAAAGGTTCAAAGGAGGAAACTGGAGAAACTATTTTGTAGCATTTGATGAAGGTGTCACTGATGGGGAATTAGAAGATGAAGAAAATGAGGATATTGTGTTTGTAGTAGTCACGGAAGATGTGTGTCGTGCCCAAACTTTTGGGTAAAAATAGAACAACGAATTTTTTTTTTATAACATAAACTCATAACATATCCTACATTAAAATAAATTCAGTAGAGTTTTGTCTTAACTAGGATGAAAATAAAATTGTTTTCTAAGATTGGATTAATTAACCAACCCAAACTTGGATCAATAGGAGGGTCAGTGAGAATTGGATTGCTAAACGGTTGGATCACTTTTTGGTGTCTTGCTTTTGGATTGGCAGGGGGTGGTCCACAACTTCTGAGATTCTTGATTGGAGAGGGTCGGATCATTGGCCCATCAAGTTGGTTTCATCCTTGGCTTGGGTTGCTCACTCACCTTCTTTCAAATTTCAACTTATGTGGCTTAGGGACCCTTCTTTATAGGATCTGGTTTCAGACTGGTGGAGGAAAGGCAGGCCGGCCTTTGGCACTGCCATGTTCACTTTTGCCAAATAGCTACAATTTGTTAAGTGCCAGCTTAAACAGTGGAACCGGCAAGGTTTTGGGAACATCTTTCATCAGAAGAAAGCTGCCCATATTGTGTTGAGTGAGATCACCAAGGAAATCAAAGAAAATGGGTTGTCGGAGGATTTGCTCAGAGAGGAAGACAAGGTTGTCAAGGTGGTTGAGGAATGGGAGACTAGGGAAGAAATTTATTGGAAGCAGAGACCCTGCATTGATTGGCTAAAGGAGGGGGACAAGAATACGGCTTTCTTCTTCAACTCGGTGAAAGAAAGGAGACACGGAAATTCCATTCCTGTTCTGGTCAATGATAGAGGTGAGCAGTGCTTATCCTTGTAGGAGATGTCTAGGGATGCCCTTAAGTTTTTCCAGTCCCTCTTTAGGGAACAATCTCAGGGGGAAATAGTGGAGGAGAATCTAGTTTTGGCTTGCATCCCTTCTCTTGTCTCGAGGGAGATGAATGAGAAACTTCTACATCCTATTTTGTTGGAAGAACTCGAGAGGATTGTCTTCCATATGAGGAAAGGGAAGGTTCCTGGAGCGGATGGGTTCCCGGTTGAGTTCTTTCAAGAGTTCTGGGATATTATTAAGCTTGATTTATTGGATGTGGTATAGGAATCCCAGAGAAATAAGTAGATGCTTAGGGCTTTGAATGCAACCTTCATTGCTCTAATCCCCAAATGTGAAGGGGTCGATCGGTTAGGCCAGTTCCGCCCCATCTCTCTCTGCAATGTGATTTATAAGATCATCTCTAAACTGATTGCAGACAGATTGAAGAAGTGCTTGGGGAGTGTTATTTCAGAGGACCAAAGTGGGTTTGTGGAAGGCCGCCAAATTCTAGATGGGGTGGTCATTTCTACGGAGACCATTCACTCTATGGCAACCTCCAAGGAAAAGGCTATGTTTATCAAGTTGGATATGGCCAAGGCATATGATAGAGTTCGGTGGTCCTTCCTTTAGAAGATCCTCAGGGCTTTTGGTTTTGTTGATGAGTGGATCTAGTGGGTAATGAGTTGTGTTACGTCCACCTCTTTTTCAGTGCTTATCAATGGGGACCATATTGAGCTGTTCGGGGCTTCACGTGGTCTCCGCCAGGGGGATCCCCTCTCCCCTTATTTATTCATTCTTCTTGTTGAGGGTCTGGGGAGGCTAATTAAGCATAATGTGGGCCTGGGTAATATTCAAGGTTGGAAATGGGGTAATGACCTATAGCTATAGTCTCACTTGTAGTTTGTGGATGATACAACCCTTATGGGGCTAGCTCGGATCAACGAAGCTTCTAATTTACGGAAGGTCCTAGATGTATATCTTGCAACGTCTGGCCAAATGATTAATGAGGATAAGTCTTCTATCCTCTTTTTCAACACTCTGGAAGATATCCAAAGGAGGATTGCTTTTATTCTGAGATTCCAAATTGGCTCCCTACCCTTGACCTATTTAGGAATTCCTATCTCTTCTAACAACCCTCCTAGGGAGTCATGGCAGGGGATCTTGGATAAATTTCGATCGAAGGTTGAAAATTGGACCCATAGATGGTTATCCTTTGCGGGGAGGGTCCAACTGATTCAGTCGGTGGTTCAAGCTCTGCCGACCTATCGATGTATGCTTTAGGTGGCACCTAAGTGGTTCTTGAAGGGCTTGGACTCTCTGGCTAGGCAGTTCTTATGGTCAGGAAATCTTTCCGCTTCCAAGTGGAGTTTGGTCAACTGGGACCTGGTGTGTAGCCCAAAGCAGTCAGGGGGGCTTGGGTTAAGGCAGTTTATTCTTTTTGGGGAGGCTCTTGCAGCTAAACTATACAGGAGGTGGTGTGTTGAGCAGGATCGAGGTTGGTCCAGGATTCTGGCCAACAAATATATGCAAAGGATCCCGTTGGAGGAAATCCCTAGATATCCACTTGAAGGAAAGGGTTCATCAATCTGGAACATGCTTAAGCGGGGGGCTTCTCTCATTAAGGCAGGGCTTTTTTGGATTTGTAGAAGGGGGGAAGAGGTCCTTTTCTGGAAAGACTCTTGGGATGGTTACCCTCCCATCCTTGATTAGTTTCCTAACCTTGGAAACCTGGGCCAGAGGTTTTTGGACGTGGGATGGTCAAGGGTGAGTGATTTTAAGGTTGTCTACAGGTGCGGTCAGCTGGATTTGGAGAGGTGGAAGAATCCTAATGAGTGGCCGGTGGTTGGGATGGAGGAAGAATGTGTTGAGTTACAGGGCATTTTGGCGAATAGACACTGTAGCTCTCTTAAGGGGAAGGATGGGCTTTCTTGGTCCCTAAATCCTAAGGGAATCTTTTCTATGGCTAGTGGTTACTAGGAATTGATGAGTCGAAGACTCAAGGGAAGGGAAGTGAATTGGTGGAAACAGGTGTGGAATAGTGCTTCTTGGCCGAAGTGTAATAGCTTTGCTTGGACTTTGGCTTGGAATAGATGTCTTACATGGGACAATATCCACAAGCAGGGACTCTTGGGGCCCTCTATCTATGTTCTATGTGGTAACAAAGAGGAAGATTCCTCTCATTTGTTCTTCAGATGCCCATTCTCTATGCTTATCTGGCACTATTGGTGGGGGGTGTGGAAGCATCCTTGTTTCCATGTTGATTCTCTGGTGAATTTTGGAGCAGTTTGGGCAGACCTTCTATCCTGTCCTCCTTCATCCAGACTATTTGGTATATTGGGCCCATCTTCATTTTGTGGCAGATCTGGCTTGAAAGGAACAGGAGGATTTTCTGTGAGGCCAAATTATTTGTTCAACAAGTTTGGAATAGGATCACTGTTATGATTTGGGAGACAGTGGAAGCTAAGTGTGAGGTGAACTTCCCGCTGGGTAGAGATGAGGTAGATATTGTGAGTAGGCTTGGATCGTAGGAGCTATCTTCGACCTCTACTTGTGTTTAGAGAGGTAGACGGGATATTAAGAAGGTGCAAAGGGTGGGAAGGTGGGTACCCCCTCAGGATGAGTTTATCAAGATTAACACTGATGGCTCATCTAGGGGTAACCCAGGCCTGGCTGGAATAGGGGGTGTTGGCAAGAACAACAGGAGGGAGGTTGTTTTCTTTTTCTTGGTGCATAAAGGATGGCAATCTAATAATATTATGGAGGGTTTAGCGATTCTTTATGCATTGGAGAGGGTTTTGGCGTTGGGTTGTAGGAAGGTGATTTGTGAATTGGATTCACAAATTGTTGTTAATTTGTTGTCTGAGCAGAAGGTGAGTGGGATTCAGTGGCAATTGGTAGGGATTGTTCAACAGATTCTCCAAATTAGCTCCTTAATGGAGCAAGTGTCCTTCATCCATATTCCTCATGAATGGATGGAGGGGCGGATTGTTTGGCCAAGTGGGCCTCAGATCATGATAGTGATTGGAAAGTGGAAGGCTAGGAGCATCTCTCTGGGGACTATTGTCAGGAATTGCAGAAAATTTTCACTAAGGACATGGATGGTAATGAAGCTAGTTGATGTGTGGTTGGATTGGTTGTTTTCACTAGGGGCCTTGGGGCTCTACCTATCTGTGTAATGCATTTTTTTTATTTTCAATAAAGTTTTTACCCTTTTATTCAAAAAAAATTAACCAACCCAAATGAGTGACTTTATTTAGTGGAGATTAAATAATGTCACACTTTAGTTAGTTAGTTCAATTATCTTAATTAAGTGGTTGCTAATTAAAAATGAGGGGTAATTAGTGTTGTTCTCAAAATCTGATTCCCCCTAAAAAATCCTTATAATAAAATGATAAACTCTGTCTGCAAAAGAGAGATCAAAGAGAAGGAAACTTCAGAGCAACATATGACAAGGTTTTACAACCTTCTATACTTTGAACTTATCCAAAGTTCAGGCGGGTATACCTTATGTGAATTGACTTCACACTTTTAAAAGACAGATCCATAGTAAACCAGTCCGAAAACCAATGAATCTTATCACCTCAAAACTAATTGAAACAAAGAAAGAAAGCTTATACTCATGTTTAGTATTGACCTACAAGATATGTAAAAGGTAACCACAAATGATACCAATGCCTTATCCAAGCCAGAATCATCTAAGTTTAAACAATACTCCCACAATCAAATATATCCACACATCCCATCACCTCGGCTTCTATAAACCCCACATATGCCTGACATACATAAGAACTTACCCTTATCAAAACTAAACTGCATTCATCAAATTCAAAATCTCCCACAAGGAATTTACTGATAGAAATGCTTCATGCGTATTTAATTTCCCTCCTGGAGAGAAAAGCTAAGAAACGCCTCTATTTAAGATTGCCTTACAATCCATACTCAAATGAATAACCCTAGATTACTCATATTGAAAACAGTAAATATTTATAAGTAGACCAGAAGACAACACAAGATTTAGGCTCGAAAGTTGATAGTTTGTATATTGATATTAATTTTGAGAAAATATTACAAAACTCAAAGTATTCTCCATAAGACTAGAAAATCCCAGATATTTTTTGGTAGAGTTTTCTTACAAATTCTTGCGATCCCTTTTTAAAGAAGTCCTAGTATCCATTTATAATCTCATGGATGCATACAAGCTTTAGACCTTTCAAAAGAAAGTTTGTTACAAACAACAACCTTTTCCAAGAAGTGGTTATAAGTCCTTTTCAGCATCTGTGGCTTCCTCAGCTTGTTGTTCTATTGCAACCTCTTCTAACTGCTCTACATCTAGTACCATGTACTTTCTTGTCCACTCTTGGTATACATCGTTAGTAGGCCACAAGAAGTTAATCACTTTTTCCTTCATCTTGGCTAATCATTTCCAAGAGTTTCTCATTTTGTTAACTTTTGAATTTAGAAAACCATAATGTGATTTGATTTTCTCTATCTCCTCAATTGTTCTGACAAATAAGGAAGTATCATCTATATTAAAGATTCCTTTTATTCTTAATGATAGGTTAGCTTCTAATTCATTAAGCCATATTTGTTTGTCCTTCAATTGAGTTGGAATGGCAAAACCCCTTGGGAGTAATTCAAATACTTGATCAGTATATTCTTTCTTGTACAAGTTGATCTTTCTATCTGCATTATCTACTCCTTCTGCTAACTTTGCTAGATCCTTTGTTATGTCACAAGTGGATTTGACAATGGGGTCAGTCCCTGCCTCATCATAAGATACACAAATAAGTTCTAGATCCTGCTCTCTGGGCTTCCACTTGTCAAAAATAGGCATTAAAACAACCTTGTCTCTATTGAGCTCATTCCACATGTCCAAAATTTTACTCATGTTGTTGTGCATTAACGAGGACCCTATGTTGTCATCAAAACTCAAAATTGTAGCCCTCACTCTCTCTTCATATTTCTTTGCAAACAGAGCTTGGGCCTGTTTTAGCTTCTCCAACTCATGGGGAGTGATCTCAATCGATTGGGAACTAGATGGTGTTGGAGATGGTGGGAATTCAATGATAGGGCTAGTAGTTGGAGGCTATGCAGGAGAATAAGCGATCATCAATGTTGAGGACTCACCTTGATGGTATTGTCCTACCAACTGGTTTTTCAACTTGGCAATGATGCTATCTCTACCCATTACCTCCTCCTTAGCATTGTTGTAAGCTTTTAAAACTATCTCCAACTTATCTTGGAGCTCTTCCCTTTCCCTTACTTCTTTCTCTACCACTGCAACACTAAACTTTGCAGTCTCTAGGATGGTGCCAGAAGCCTCTACCACCCCAGTGCTTTGTACTATTTTCACTATCATACCTCCAAGGTAACTCGATCCTGGGGTGTCCTTTTTCTTTCTATTTTCATCTCTTTTCAGAGACCAGATGACCAAGATAGCATTATCCTTGTTGAAGGTGACTCCTTCCATAGGCTTGGTCTCCTTCCTTACTGCCTCTAAAACCAAGGCATTTTCTATATCCCATTCAGGGAGAATGAGTACACTAGCCTTTGCTACCATGTCTCTTCCTTTCTCAGGAGTGATGGTATTGAACTTGGTGACCATTTCTTGCTTTATTTCTTCCTCCACCATAGCTGGATCCCTGTGGGGCTGCTCACCTTTCCTCTTCTCACATCTAGCATTAAACTGATCAATATTTTGCTTCCAAATGAATTGCATGAAAGCTCCTGATGTGACAAAGTTGCTATCAGCCAAGAAATCCTCACTGGCTTGTTTGATATCAGGGTCCAACTCCTAGCCTTTGAACTCATTAGTGGTTATGTTCATCTCAGCATTAAGGGGCTCTTTTCGCATTCCCTCTTCTACTTCATCATAGGTGTAGGCTATCTCCCCAAGATTGCCTAATTGTAACAGTTGCTCAGCTGCTGCCTGTTCATCTCCTATATGAATAGGGGATTGATATGGGGAATACAAGGGCTCATCAAATTGTACTTCCTTTCCCACCCTTTGCTTCTTTGGGGAGTCCTAAATGTCAATGACATCTTCTATTTTCCTCTTCCCTCTTGAAGTAGAAGGCTCCCCTGTTGTTGGCACTAGCACACTGTATTTGGATCTTTTATGTAGCACATAGTCACCTGGAGGGATTGCTTTGGTAGATGTAGACCTATTTAAAACTAATCTTGCCTTCTCAAGGTTATTTTTAATCACTGCCTCCCTCTTCTCTTTCAATGTTTGCATTACATCTTCAAAATGAAGAATTAAGGATTTTGCCTTTTCTTCAAAGGGGTGGAAACTGGACAAAGGGTCATAGCTGGTGTCATTTACATGCACAAAATCTAGAGCCTTCTTGTAAGCCACCCACTTTTCCTTTCTTAACTCTTTCTCATCCAAATCGAACTCATTCCTAATGAGGTCTTCAGGGAATTGGAATTGGTGAGGTCTGCCTCTGCATACTGCCCTCTTTCTAAACATGTCGTTGAAGAAATCTTCAAGGTCAACACACCTTGATACTACAATTGATAAATGGTAGGGCTGAAGGAAATCTTTAAAGAACTTGCAACCCCCTTTAGTTATTAGAAACTAATGTGCTATAGTTATTGTAGGGAAAATGGTCCCTTTACCTCTACCTGTTAGCTCTGCCTCTTGCACACTTCCAATCTACCTGAGGACTTCTGCAATTCCTACTTTTAGTGGGACTTGATATGGCAACAAAAATGCAGTGCCTCTGAAACCAAACACTCTGAAAACTATGGAAACAGGGTATAAGTACATATCACCCCAATTGTGGACAATTTTGATACCTTCAGCAAATTCCTTTGGCCTAAGGAACTCCAAAAGAGCTTTACGGACTCTTGGATTCTCTGAGCATAAAGGAGTCCTAATCTTGGATGCAAAGCACTTATCAAACCTCAAGTAGCTAGCATCTTCTCTGTCCCATGACAACACTGTGCTCCATAACTGAACTAGCATCCTTTTCTTTCACTAGGTCCATTACATTTCCAAAGTAATCACCACCCTTGAATAGAAACAGGTGCATATGGAGGGAGTACCATCTAAAAGGCCTATCCACTTTTCCATTCTTAATCCCTATCAAGCCTTCATGGATGGCATTAGTAATATAGGAGGCATAATCAAATGTCACTACCAGAGAAGGATTTAAAATTTGAGCAATCATTAACATGTAATGAGTTGGCATGTTTGCTTCAGCATCCTCTCCCAAAATCTGGTAGAGTGACCAGTATAATCCCTTGGCTCTAAGAGTGAATAGATTTAAGGAGAAAGGATCCATAGTATTAGGTCCCACAATAGTTAATTCACCTACTTTAACAAAGAACTCTTTAAGAGGTCCATTCCTAAGATGATTCCTCTATGCATTGTAAACCTGAGCCAATGATTTAAAATTGATGGGTTCCAAGTAATTGGACACTTCACTGAGCCCAAATACATCTCTGAACACCTCATCATTTATTTCAATGAGGGTTTTTCCATTTATGTCCCTAATACTCTTTGTAATGGGGTCATAGTTGTGTGCAATCTGAGTTAGGAGATCCACATCCATGAATAATCCAGGGACCACCAATTTGCCTACATCCAACTCCCAAATACTATTCATTGGGACTGGGGAGTGTCTCATACTGAATCTGACCTTGAATAGACCCAACCTAGACAATCCTATTTGCGGGTCTCTCAACCAATTGCCTTTGTCGTACAATCCTTCTCCTATTTTCAGGCGAGGAGCTTTTGGCACCAACTCTTTAACCTTAGCTGCCACATTAGTTGATATGGTTAACTACTCCAGGAAATCATCACAGATTGCCCTCTCATGGTAATTAACTTTCCCTGAGAACTTCGTTTTAGGTGCCATCTCAAATAACACTATGCAAGAAACTTAATTACTAACCACAACAATTCTAGAATAGAACAAAACCCCAATTCAAACAAATTGTTAAGTAATTGATAAGCAAAAATATAAGAAAACCTGTTCTTGGCTTGAAGAAATCTGCTCTGCACCCACCTTTTCACAACAGCTCTTCGAAATAATGCCTACATTCAATTGATGTGAGACCATATACAGTAATTGGGCTCTTAACTATGACATTGATACTGCATGCTTCGGTCGTCCCTTCAGAATTGAATTCATAGAAGAATTCAAAAATTTCGCTCCAACGGGTCATAACATGTCTGTATATTTTTCTCTTCGCTCCTTCACCATTTCATAGAGCATAACACCCTTGCATGTTCATCTAGTGAAGTCACGCCAACTGCTAGATCAAACAAAACTTGCACTACCTTTACCCTTTTACCTTTCCTCATCTGGCGATGGGCTAAAAATCCTTTCGCTATTTCACAGGCTGTAACCAACGTGCACTTTAACTCAGTGAAGCCACGCTAGCCGTCTGATTGGATGGAAATTGATCAGTCTTTATTCTCTGATTAATCTCATTGCGTTAGTGTTGAGCCCTACCTCCTTTTTGCCATTTTGCGGGCTTTAACACTCGAACACTTTTCTTTCATGAAGCTGCGTGAGCCATCAAATCGAGCTCAAATCACTTGGTCTTTAACTCTAATTGGGACCGTCAATCCTTTTAACTAACCATGCCTCATCTTGACGGCTAACGGTTTTCACCATTTTGCAGAAGTTAATCTGCGAGCATCTTTGGGCTACGAAACAATGAGAAGCATTGGGTCAATCTTGAGATGAATGCCTTTTAAGTGGGCCCTTTATCCGGGAATCACTCACCCCACTTGTTCTCTGGTTGAAAAATGCCACATGGCAATCAGTCATTAGCACTGGAAACTACTCTAGGTTCCACCTTTTATCCGCTACTTGTTATCTTTATTATTCCCACATAACTGCCAGTTACACCTAGGCGGGCCCTCAACCACTTTTAAAACCACGTGTCACTTGACACATCACTGTCGAGCTCAACAAAAAGCAGCAGTTGTTATGCCACATCACACCTCCGTGTGATTTCCACCTGTCTTTCGCAACTTCATGAACATTATTCTTCATTTGGCTTGCAACCACGAAACTACGAGAATCGTTAGATCAAAAAAGACCTAACCTACTTTTAGCTTCATGCCCTACCTGTCCCTTGGGCCCACCGGCCTTTTCGCCACTTCATGAAGGTTAACCTGCTAGTATCTTATCTTTGCAAATTCATGCTAGCCGTTAGATCTAAAAAACTTGCTCATTATTTACTCCTTTCTACGGCAACCTTGCCCGAGCCCACTGTAGACCACCAACTAAGTGCCTCATCATTGCTCTGTCATTGCCAGCTAGACCTACCACATTCAGTACCACCTTTAGCAGGACCCACCACCTTTTCACCATTTCGTTGAAGGTAGAACTCGTGCATCTCCCAACCGCAAATCAATGCAAGTCGTTGATCTCTTTCCAACCCGATCATTCTTTAACCAAAGAAGATCACTTTTCTTGGGGACCCACCAAAACCTTTCGCCATTTCACGAAGGTTAAAACACGTTCAGCTTGATCTCATGAAACCATGTCGTCCGTTTGATCAGATGAAACTTGATCAGTGTTTAGCTTCAGTCCAAACCTATATGTTGGGTCCACTTTTGCCTTTCGCTACTTCGTGGAAGCTAACTTTCGAGCACCTTTTGGTCGTGAATCAATGCAGGCCATCAGATCAACAGAAAGTTGCATGATGCTTATAAGGCCCGACGGACATTAGAAAAGGCATATTAAAAGTGAACAAAAATTAAACATTTAAAAGGGACCGCCTAGGTAGATGATAAGGGGGGAACACACTTATGATAAATGGACCCATCACTTAAGTGAATAAAGTAATGCCAAATTAGAAACCAGAAGGTTTTTTCTCGGATATTGAAGCGACTTAAAACCTAAACCGTGAACCCCTTAGGACTCAAAACAATTTTTAAAGAACATGGGCGATATCAGACACAATTTTTAAAAAACCTAGCCATTTATGGACTAAGAACATCAATTTTTAAACTAGTGATAACAATTAGTTATCTCAAATGCATTTAAATCATTCTAGACCAAATAATGATAATGCAATTAATTAATTGAAACATATGCAAAAACCATTTTTTAAATCTAACCGATAAGGGTTTGAAATTCTACAATGACAATTGTCAACTAAATCCGATATAATGTTAAAGTCAATTTTAATTTCCCCAAAACTTTAAATTTGACGATATATTTAATTTGGCCAACATTGCCCTCAAGGGCTAAGAATTCTTAAAAATAATTAATAATCTTCAATTATAAATTATTTCCCCAATTTTAACATTAATGTCCATAAATAATCGAATATATTAAATAACTATATAATTTCCCTAGCTGAATAAATTAAATCAACTATGCGATTAATGTAAATAACATTAATCCCCCCAATTTTAAATTATATAAAATAGACTATAATAAAATTTAATTCTCTTCCAATCGAATTAATGAGATTTAATTAATTAACACATAAGGCCAAAATTAGATGCGGGAAATTCTTTTCAAATTTGAAAAGCATTTCCCCCTCCCCTTTTTTTTTATTTTAACTAAATTTTAAATCTTAAACCCTAACTAGGGTTGAGGAAAATTTCCTTATACTTTAGTTAAATTCCCTTAAAAAAAATCTATTATTCTTAAAATACAAACCCTAACTCGAATTTGGGTTAGGGTTGCATTTTCTTCTTATTGAAAATCCTCTTCTATTTTCTAATTAACTTATACTCTAACCCAAAATAGGTTAGGGTTTAATATATTATATTTTTTTTTTGTTTAGTGGTGTGTGAGTTTGTGTGTGTGCAGGTACAGGGATGAGCTAGGGCACGACAATGGCCATGGAGAGGTGAAAGCTGAAGGAGGGAGAAGAGGGCTGTGGGTGGAAGTGGTGGCATGGGCTCCCCAGACGCCATTGTACGTACACATAGTGGCAGGCAACGCTGCTCACTGTGTGCACGCACAGTCGCAGATGGTGTCGTCATTGCCCACTGTGTGTAGCACAGTGGTGGCTGCGACCGTTCCACTATGTCTTCAAACAGTGCGACACCTCCTGCACTGCCCCACTGTGTGTAAACACAATGGCTCGGCCATGAGTCGTCCACTATGTTAACACACAGCGGTTCGACTGATACCCCCCCCCCCGATTCTCCTTTTTTTTTTTTTATTGTTATTTATATATATATATATATATAATCATGTTCTGAACAAATTTTTAATGTTTTTATTGCATATATTTTTAAATGCAGGAATATATATATATAATAATCAAGCTATTAGGGTTAGAAATCTCTCTGTTAATTTTTTTGAATAAAAATATACATAAGCATGCAGTTCTCTTTTTTTTTAACAACAATATATGTATCTACCTTTATTTTTTGTATTTTTAAGACTTGCATGAATGGATGAAATAATGTCAGCATTTCAGTAATTTTGTGTTTCCTTTCCTAGGTATGATTTATTTTAATATGCAGCATTAAGAATTTATCACAGCAACTAAAATGTCTAGCATGCTAAATATCTCATATTGTTTATCTCGATACAAATTATTACATCTAGGTTCCTTTTCTTTCTGCAATACTAAGGAGGAAGAAAAATAAAAGAATATAAAAGTAAAAATAGCAATATATTTCTTTACAGTTATGCTAACAGGTTTATCTATAGTAAATTACTTTTGTTTATAGGTTAGTTTTCAGCTATGCCTAAATAGAGATATTAATGACAGAATAACAATATTTAAATACTACAGGAAATTACTTAATCACACATTGCTTTTCTCCCTTTTTTTTCCTCTTTTTTTTTCATTTCTTTTCTTTACTTAAAATTGAAGAATAAACAATATAACAAAATTCATTATGAGACAGAATTTAATAAAATCTACAGCAGCATTATAGATTATAGAATTTAAATAAAGTGCACCTTTTTTTTTTCCATAGAATATTTGAATACAATGGCAGACTATTACAATGGGAGAAGTACCCCAACTGGTCTCTCATTCCTAATAATGATGACTTGAATAAAAGATGCATTTCTTTATTCAGAAATTAAAAAAACATTGAGTTCCTTATTTACATTTCTGCAACAAAATATAGTATTACATTTCCATTCCTTTTCTGCAACTGAATAAAATCTATAACCAAATAGAATCTGCTACTCCTAGCTTTATTTCCTCTCTCCAAGCAACCTGCATATAATCATAAGGCTGTGACCATGGGGTGCTCACCTCCTAGCCTAGGCTTACTAGATAGGTTACACTCAAGCAAACACAAACAATTAAGAGGAAACCATACACAACAAACACATTCCCTTCCCAAGCTGAAACTTCATCACCAAATGTGATGTTTTTACTAGGGTGGAAGTTGACCAAGTACCCTAGAGGAGATTATGCTAGTAACTCATAGCCAACTCATGGCCTCCATGAAAACACAACGAAGCTCATCTCAATCCCCTTATCCTTATGACCCCTAAAAGGAAAACATGCCATACTTGCTCCCCTTATGACCCTCGAATGCATAAACAGAAGTATGCAACAAGGGTCACATGGAAAAATCCTTGAGATCACTCTCATAAAGAGAGCCTCTCACTCTAAGGCTGTCATACTTCTTCCACCCCCAAGACCAATCTTCCCTCCCAAGGGAAAGATGGTCTTGGACACTCCCAAAACACAACAATGCATAAACAGAAAAAAAGCAGGAAATCACACAAAGCTTTCACAAGTTCAACACAAATAAAAATACTACATTTTTTATTTAAGAATTCTATAAGAGATTCTCAAGTACACAAGTAAGAACAGAAAAAACCAACCTTGACTTTGCCAAGGGTATTCTAAAGGAAAGCTTGATGAAGAGCAGCCCAAGCCACAATCTTTTCTACAACACTTAGCCAAATTTCCTATCCCAATTGGTTTTTCCTCCAAAAATTGTCCAAAATCTCCAAAGATGGAGAGTGGGTGATTAGCTCACTAAGCTTCAATTCCTAGCCTAAGAAGGCTTCTCTCACTCCTTCCAACCTCTTGGATAGAGTGAGGGACTCCCATTGGTTAGTCTTCCCTAGGTCTTACACACTCCCTAACCAAGGCACCTAGAGAAGGGGAATGAAATGGGGAAGAGGGATTACACCTATCAAGAAGGTTGTCCTACCAAGGATGGCACTCCTCTAGATGGAATTCGTCCATCTTGGGAAAACCACTTTTTTGGGTGGTTAAACAAGTCGTAAGGGAAAGACACATGACCAATTTTGGCCTTCACCCATAAGTACCCCATAAGGCCTAATAAAAATGCTCTAAAATTGACTCTAGGAGTTGATTTAACCCTTAGAAAGTCCACCTAAAGTTAACCTACGGGTCAACTTTGAGTTGACCTTCCTTGTGGCTCACTAACCTTGATTTCTTGGTTCCTTCAAGGATAATTAGGAGATATAACAATTAACAAAAATAAAACTCTCCAAAAAGGTGACATGACAAATTGCCAACACAACATACAACATAGGTGTCAAGTGACACTACAAAATAATTCCACATCACAACTACACACATGCCAATTGTCCCTTGACTGATTTAAAAAATTCAATAAATACAATTTACACTCATGCAACATTTAACGAGTTTGAATAAAATACAATACATACGGGGTGTTGTCTCTCCAAATAGACAACCCTTGGTTTTACGAACGTACATAGGACTAGGCTTGATTCTCCATAATATTTCCATGGTCACATGGATAATTTCCTGTGCATCTCAATTTAAACATTAGTACTTTCCAATAGCCTCATATAATATAAAACACATAATTAAGAATACAACACAATCATTCTGCATCGAATTGACATTATACAATACAATTGCCACATATTAAAGCAATTCACATAAGCAATTCATCATAATCCTCGTAATTTAATCCATTTATAAGATATGCAAACATATTTCTAGCATCATAGTAAAGTCCTACAAATCAGATAATGACATACATCATCACAATGTTACCCTATCCTAGGATCATATAAAATTCTATATCCATAAAGCATAGAAATGAAGCATCAATGTATATTAATGTTACCAAATTCATGGGACCATATAAAGTTCTATATCCATAATGTATCAAAATATAAAATTCTATATCCACAAAGCATAGAAATGAAGCATCAATATATATCAATGTTACCAAATTCATGGGATGATATAAAGTTCTATATCCATAATGTATCAAATTAAAGCATCCATAATAGTTCCAACAAGAAAATAATTGAAAAGATAGGATGGGTCAGGGTAGGGCCTCACACCATCCCCCTCTAGGCATGAACGTCCTCCTGGAGCTCATAAAAAAGATGAGGGTACTATGATCTCATATGGGTTGCATCCTCCCATGTACCTGTAACCTCGTCATAGCAATCCCACTGGACCCTAACCTGGTCCAACTCTCGACCTCGAAGGGCCAATGTCCGGCGAGCCAAAATGCAAATGGGCTCCAAAGCTAGCTAGCCGTCTAACTCCACCTGCAAGGCATCCCAATCTAAAATATGAGACTCATCATAGATATACTTCCTCAAAACTGATACATGAAACACATCGTGGATGCGTGATAGGCTAGGTGACAAAGCTAGGTGATAAGCAACTGGTCCTATCCTCTCAAGGATCTCAAAAGGTTAGACAAAGTGAGGTGTGAGTTTAGAACCCTTTCCATAATAGATTGGATTCTTATGCGGCCGTACTCTCAGAAAAACTTTGTCCCCAACCATGTAACTCTGGTCTATCCTCTTTGCATCTACATATTTCTTCTGCCTATCCTGTGCCTCACTAAGGCATTGTCTAATCAAAATTACCTGCTGCTCCATATCACAAACCATCTCAGGGCCTATGGACACTCTATCCTCAATGCGATCCCAACTCAAAGGTGTCCTGCATGGTCTATCGTACAAAGCCTGAAAAGGTGGCATCCCCAAAGAAGTGTGATGCCCATTATTGTAGGAAAATTATACTAAATGAAGGTACTCCTCCCATTTGGTCTGATGATCCATGACGTACATGCAGAGCATATCCTCTAACACCTAGTTAACCCGCTCTGTCTGCCCATCCATTTTTGGATGATAGGTTGTGCTGAAATTGAGCTTGGTGCCCATATCTACCTATAATGCCTTCCAAAAGGAAGAAGTGAAGAGGGAATCCCTGACATTAATAATCTTGTGTCAAACACCATGAAGCCTAACAATGTCTCACAAGAACACCTATGTCACTGTTGGAGCTGTGAAGGTAGTCCAGACTAGTGAGAAGTGAGCTAGTTTGGTCAACTTGTCAACTATCACCAAGATAGCATCATCGTGATGAGATGGCATGGGAAGACCAATGATCAAATCCATAGATATAGTATCCCACTTCCACTCTAGTATAGCATGAGACTGGAGCAACCCACCAAGATGGCAGTGCTCCGCCTTGATTCTCTGACACTCAAGGCATTAGGCTACTAACTTAGCAATAAGCTGTCGCATACCTAGCCAATGATATAATTGCCTCAAATCTGCATGCATCTTCTTAACCCCCAGGATGTGCTGCATAAGGAGCTCTATGAGCCTCCATGATAATGAACTCTCACAATCCCCCAGGAGAAGGTACATAGATGCGCCCTCTATGGCATAATAAACCATCAGACTCTAAAGAGTAATCCACATACTTCCCCTCCAAGATCTCCTGAGATTGGATCCATTGAAACACCTTTAGATACCATCCATCCTCTGGCAACTACTGCAATATACGATCTCTCAAATCTGTGCTCATAGATATGGTGTATACCTCATGTCATCTCCTACTCAATTCATCAGTGACTATGTTCTCCTTCCCTTTGATGTAGTGGGCATCAAAATCATACTCACAAAGGAACTCCATCCATCTCCTCTGATGTGCATTAAGGTTAGGCTGGGTGAAGGTGTACTGCAAACTCTGATGGTCTGAATGAAGCTCGAAGTGATGACCCAAAAGGAAGTGTCTCCACCTCACAAGTGCATGCACTACTACTGCAAGCTCTAGGTCATGTGTAGGGTAGTTAAACTCATGAGTCTTAATTTTCCTAGACTCGTACGCTATAACTCTACCCTCTGGCATAAGGACTGCTCCTAATCCATCCAAGGAAGCATCTGTGCATACCATAAAATCGGTTGTGGGGTCTGGCACAATAAGAATAGGTGCACTAGTGAGTGACCTTTTCAGATCCTTGCAAAGCCCTCTCACACTTCTCTGTCCACTCGAATTTCTTTCCCTTTCGCTGGAGGGATGTGATGGGGTGAGAAACTCTAGAAAATCCCTTCACAAAGTGTCTATAGTATCATGCTAAACCCATGAAGCTCCTGACCTCTCTCACACTGGTTGGCACTGGCCAATCCATAATAGCTTTGATCTTTGATGGGTCAACTGAGATCCCATCACCAGATATAACATGCCCTAGGTACTTGACCTCTGATCTAAAGAGAGCACACTTCGACAAACTACCAAACAACTGGTTGTCCCTCAAACATTGCAAAACCTGCCTCAAATGCTCCTCATGCTCCTTCTCATTCCGAGAATATATCAGCATGTCATCGAGGAACACAATCACAAATCGGTCAAGGAAGGTGCAGAATACCCCATTCATGAGACTCATGAATACAGCTGGAGCATTTGTAAGACTGAATGGTACCACTGTGAACTCATAGTGGCCATATCTGGTGCAAAACACAGTCTTGTGGAAATCACTTTCCACAATCCTCAACTGATGATAGCCTAACTTTAGGTCTATTTTGGAAAACACTTTAGCACCCTAAATCTGATCAAACAAGTCATTGATCCTTGGCAAGGGATAGTGGTTCTTGATGGTTACTTTGTTTAGTTTCCTATAATCCATGCATAACCGAAGGGACCTGTCCTTCTTCTTCATGAAGATGACTAGTGCACCCCAAGGGGAGACGCTAGGATGAATGTGGCCCTTCTCTAAAAGTTCCTCTAGCTACATCTTGAGCTCATTAAGCTCATGTGTGGTCATCCTATAAGGTGCTCTCAAAACTGGCTTGGCTCTTGGTACCAGATCTATGTGGAAGTCAATCTCCTTGCTAGGTGGCATACCAGGTAGCTCGACTGGAAACACATCTACAAATGCCTCAAGGATGGGATGATCATGTATGGAAGGCTCCTTCTCATTTTCTTCCTCTATCACTGATAGTGATAGCAAACAACTAGCATCCCTTTCGCATGCTCCTCTTAAGTTGCATAGCGGAAATCATATGAAGAGACACGGATCTCTGAATCCCAGTGATTACTATGGGAGCACCATGATCATCCTCACACTCGATCTTTTTCAGGCTACAATCCATCTTGGCTCTATGGGCATAAAGCCAATCCATGCCAAGTACGACGCCATAAGATCCGAGTGGCATAACTCTAAGGCCTACTACGGTGGTGGTATTACCAATCTAGAGTGGACATCCCCTAACCTCTGAATCCACTAACACTCTAGCCCCTTATGCTTACTCTACTTTCCAACTGACACCTTGCCTAACTACCACTAGATCGCAACACTCCACAACTAGTGGAGATATAAAGAAGTCAGTCACTCTTGAGTCAAATAATATAGAAATATCGCTACCTCTGATCTTACTTGCAGCCTCAATGACTATGGCCTGGTGATCTGCCTGGCGGTTGTCAACCGCTGTGAAGACTCTATGGGACTTGCCCATATCTCCTACTATAGGCTCTGATGCTACCATCCTCCGATTACCTATCATCTAACCTTGTAGACACTCTCTCGCCATGTGCCCCATGGCTCCACATGTGAAACAAGCACCATGTGCCTGAAACTATGCGCTCTGAGGCCTAGAGAAAGGTTGCCCACCTGTCCTGCTAGAACCACAATACCCACCCCTGGAGGACTATTGAGTCCATGTCGAAGGTGTGTAAGTACCCTATGCTCTCTGGTCACACCTAGGACCTTGTGACTGCCACTGCTTGGGCTTAAAGCCCTACTTTTCCTAAGGGGGCCTCTGTCTCTGACTTTGTTGTGACTGCTATAGAGGAGGGGGTTTATAGGACCTTGATGCATTTCTATGGTTGCCTTTCCAATGGGGTTTCTGAAACCCAAAAGACTAGGGTGTCGGGTTTCAGTTCTGAAACCGATCCCTCATGTCCTATGGCTTGACCTGAATCTCCTCGGCTATCAAGGCCTTCTCCATGGCAACCCAAAGGCTCCCTAGAGCAGCCATCCTCACCAATCGTGCTATCCTGACATTAAGTCCTCTGATAAATTGGTTGATGAGAAGCTTCTCATCCTTTAGGTAGTCTACATAAGGTAGGAGCTTAATAAACTTGCTCTCTTACTGGGTCACTTAGAGACCCTTCTACTAGAGGTCATGGAACTCATCGATCCTATGCTGCCTGAAGTGCTCTGATAGGTACCTCTCCCTGAACCTCTTTATGAAGATTTCCCATGCGAGGGTGTCTACAGTTAGACCACACATGAATTCCTTTTGTTTCCACCATGTGGGGGCTGTCAATCTCAAAAGGTGGACTGCAACTCGTGCCTTCAGATTGCTTTCATACGAATGTAATGCGAAGCATCGATCTAGGCTCAAAAGCCATGCCTCAGCTTCTACCCCATTGGTAGACCCCCCAAAAGATGGTGGCTGAAGGTGCAAAACCTCTCTAATCAAATCTCCTGGTTCCTGACATGCTCTCTCAAAGTACACAGGTGCTGCTACTGGAGGTGGTTCGAGTAGGTGAATGGACTGAGGCTCATGCTTAGCTTGACCCTCTATGGGATTAGGAGGTGGACTCCTACTCCGTTCCCTATCTATTGACCTATGACTCCCTGAGTTCTAATTATCTGCATGATGGTTGGCTGCTGGAAGCCTATCCTGCACTATCCCAATCAGGTTATGAAGTGCCAGTAATATGTCTCGGTTTGGGTCAACCGGTGGTTCGGGAGCGGATTTTGGGTTCCCTTCTGGAATGGGTTCCTCCCTATCAACATACTTGTGTGCCATATGTGTACACTTAGGATCCCTTCCGCGCTTGGGAGCTTGTCACGTAGTCAGAGGCATCCTAATGAGAAAATAAAATAAAATAAAATAAATAAATAATTTTCAGGGAAAATTTAATTAATAAAATAATTAAAGCAAAATGTAATGGAGAAAGGTTCCTAGTGTTGGAAACCTTGCTCTGATACCAAAGTGTCGTGCCCAAACTTTTGGGAAAAAATGGAACAACGAATTTTATTTTTTTATAACATAAACTCATAACATATCCTACATTAAAATAAATTCAATAAAGTTTTGTCTTAACTAGGATGAAAATAAAATTGTTTTCTAAGGTTGGATTAATTAACCAACCCAAATGAGCGACTTTATTTAGTGGAGATTAAATAATGTCGTATTTTAGTTAGTTAGTTCAATTATCTTAATTAAGTGGCCGCTAATTAAAAATGAGGGATAATTAGTTATCTCAAATGCATTTAAATCATTCCCAACCAAATAATGATAATGCTATTAATTAATTGAAACATACGCAAAAATCATTATTTAAACCTGTAGCATAGGAAATCAGAAATCATTACAAGCATTATAAACATACTAATCATTGTCTAATCACAAAAAGCACAAATGCAATGAATCTATCCTAAACAACACTCAATAGAGACATGAAATAAAAGCATTCAAAATCAAAGAAATTATGCAAACCATAGACACGATTTGAATGCTCCTTCATGCGGCTCCATTGTTCTTCTTTCCTCTTCAAATAGTTTGGTTGTGGATCTCACCTACAAGTGCACATACATGATTGAAAGCAAGTAGACAAGATTTTTGATCAAGAGTACTAGAAATTCGATAGTCTGATTAAGGATTATTCTCATTATTAGCCAAGATTGAAGAAATTCATCCAATTTATAGAAGAATTGGAGAGATGACAAGATTAGCATGATAGTGATTCGAATGGAAATTCAAATCAAGAATAGAAAAATTATGACATGTCTATGACAAATTGCTATGCAAGGATTTATGACAATTTATGACAAATTTCTATGCAAGGATTGATGACAATTTATGACAAATTTCTATGCAAGGATTGATTGATTGTCAATTATGACAAATTATGACAAATTTCTATGTCATTTCCATGAATTTAGGAGAGAAATAGGAGGAAATTGAAATTAGGAATTAGAAAATTGAGAAATTTAGGAATTAGGTAAATTAATTAATAATTTGTCATTTATTAATTAATTCACAAAGAGGAATAATTAGCCAATTAAATGAACATTTAATTGCAATGAGAAGACTTAGGATAAATAAACAATTTATTAATCCTAAAGGAAGAAATGACAAACCAGGTTAAATGATTAAATCACGAAACCCTAGAAGATGAATTAGGTCTTGAAAGATAATTGACTCAATTCGATTTGATTTTGGATTGATAAATGACCAATGTGATAAATGATTTGATTAATAAATACACCAATTGACGAGGAATAATGACAAATTGATTCAAATTGACATAATTGAGACAGATAACAATCGATGACAAATCGATCGCCAAATGACAAGATTGACAAGAGGACAAGAATCGATGACAAAATAGATTGCAAAACGAAAATCTTGAAAATGACCACGATCAATGACAAATTGATCGCGAAATGACAAGATCGAACATGACAATGATTGATGACAAATCGATCGTTAAGAGGACAAGATTGAAGGATTGATGATAAATCAACAAGATTGATAAGAGGACAATGATCGATGACAAATCGATCACAAGATTGATAGGAGGACAAAACCCTAATTAGGATTGATGATGTCCAAAATGATAACAAATAAGCACGCACATTGATGCAATAGGATAAGATCGATTAAAATCATGACTGGATAGTGTTGTCAAGAAGACCAAATTCGAGAGCGAGATAATTGAAGAATGTAGAAGAATGACTCGATGTTCGCAAATGATAAAAACCAAGTACGAATAATAGGAGAAATGTTAATGCGATGCACAACCTAAAATGAGGCAATGCACAAATGTTAAAGTATGACTCCGCAAGCGTTGACCATTTTTAGGTGTCTACATTTTGCCCCTCTTTGAGACAATGTGATTTTAAGCGTTGTTTCAAAGAACAATAATGAAAATGCCCCAGACAATAATAATGACATATGCATGCCCCCTCGAGGAACTGGCCGGAAATGTCTAGAAAAGAGGCCAATTGATCGATAAGAATGATAGGATCGAACGGACTGACAATCGGAGATTGGATGCATGAAGGACAAGCAATTGAAGATGCAAAAGACCATGACCAACATAAGATTGAGAGGGTGCATGTCCATCTATGCATTGACAAAGATCTATAAATGAGGCCAAGAGAGGGAAAAATGCTCATTTGCACTAGACAAAGAGGAGGATTTGTTGCTCTGGACAAGGACACTTGCAGATAAATGGCGAACATTCCAATGGCAGATCACCTCGAGGAACATGTATGCACATTCAGACGATCGGATGATGCAGGAGCAGTGGTATGGATCTCAAGAACCCATGTTTTCAATTTCATGAATTTTGATCGCTTGCGGGACATTGCGGGGCCCACAAGGGATGCAAAAACTGACTTCTGCGCTTGTGTAGTGTCTTCTACGCTTGTGCAGGGTCTTCTGTGCTTGTGTAAGGTCTTCTATGCTTGTGTATGGTACATAGGTACAGGTTACATGACACAGGCACAGGTTACATGACACAGGCGCAGGAGTCATCACACAGGCGCAGTTGTGCATTGGGAACCCTAGATTGGTCAAAAATGGCATGCAAATGATCCAAAAAGGGGGGATAAGGGTAGGATAGGTCAGAATAGATGAAAAACACCCTAATGTGGACATGAAAATGAGGAAATGCAACTCGTAGGAGAAAACCCTAATACTGACAAAATATACCCCTATTGTGATGTAGAGTTGACAGTATCCATTGATCACATGGGAGAACTGACCTGACTGCTTCATATTATGACATAGACTCAGAAGCACAGACATAGATACATTAGCAGGACTTGGGATAGGAGGGACATCATCCTTGAGACATGGCAGGGATTAGGAGGACAGAGGGAGCACCTAGTGACAGAGGCACATGCTCCTTATGACAGACAGTGGACATTATGTAGTTTGATATTTTGTAGTCGGCCTGCGAGCCATACTTAGGACAGACAGTCCAATTTTGTACTCTGATATTATGATGATATATGATATGCATCGATATGATGGGATGCAATATGTTATGACATATGTTATTTTCCATGTATGGATGACTTATGCACTGTTGATGTACCATTGTGGAACATGTATGAATGCATTTTTATGTGTTTTTGATACATTTATAATATGGAATGGATAAGATGCTTGATGTGATGCTCGATGTGATGCAAATGTACTAACCAAAAGGATGCAGGATGCAACAGACGTGTTTGGGGAAATCAGAGCACTAAACCGAACTGACTATCCGAACTGATGGAAGAAATGTTAGTAAGAAGAAAATGAGACAGAAGACAGTTAAAGATGAAGAAAAACTTTCTTTTAGTAAGGCACTTTGTAGGTGAGAACCTTTATTTTTATGTAGAAAAATGGATGCATAGCATCATGGCATTGAAGGCCAGAGCTGAAATGCAACCCTTTTTGCAAAAGATAGACACATCACAGACAAACAACAATCACAATCAAGAAAAGGACCATGATCCATCTCGGTCACTCTAAATCACTCAGTGACATCATCGAGCAACATAGGAACATGACCAAAGCTAAAGATAAATCAATAAAAAGATAAGATGCACAAATTCCAACAAATCAAACAAACACCTTGATCTTCATTGTCAAAAGTTGAAAGTGCTGATAGGATGATCATGCTGTCTGGTTTCAGGGAATGCGGTACCCCGTCTAAGACAGGACACAGTCTGGTTTCGAGTATATCACACCCTGTATAAGACTCATGATAGTGTGCCAAGGATGAATGATTTGGAGGTTGATTGATATGACAAGTGCGATCAGTTTGAATGTCTGGTTTGAGTAACAAGTTCATCTATTAATGCGTGATTTCAATAAAGCACAGTGTTGGATTGTGAGTTGTTGGATGTATACTCAGGGATCTGTCTATGCATAGAGGGATCATTTATTGATAAAAAAATGCTTGTTTTTGGATTTTAATGTTTTTGAAATGTTTTTGTGTTCATTTTTTCAGGACTTTTTATGATTTTTAGGGATTTTCATTTTTCAATTTTTAGATATTTTTTCAGGACATTATTCGATTTTTTTGAGATTTTTTCAGGACATTTTTAAATGTTTTTGAGATTTTTTCAGGACATTTTCAATTTTTAAGAGATTTTTTTAGGACATTTTTCAATTTTTATGAGATTTTTTCAGGACGTTTTTCAATTTTTATGAGATTTTTTCAAGACGTTTTGAATTTTTTATGATTTTGCCCCCAGTGTCTAGCAAGGAAAGGAATATGACAAGTGAATAAATAGGCTTGCTGAAATGATGGTGGATAGAGGGAAGACAAAGGCCTTTTATCATGGAGACAATGCAGATGCAATTTTCAAGGGCTATGGCGTGATGGGACAAGAGACTGGATATGACAATGTAAAGCAGGAACATGGCATGAGGGACATGTCAAGAGGTTTTTGAAACCATGTTTAAATTTTGCGTCCTTATGTCAGATCAAGATCAAGGAATGAAAAAGGGTGTATGGATAGTGATAAGATATGGATAGGATAAGCAAGACCAAGAATGGATAAGGGACATGGACTGAAGGTCGGGATAAAATATAGGATAGTGGCAGAAAGATGCAATAAGCTAGGGAATATGGATGAAAGGTTATAATAAGCAAATGGATAAAGACCAAAAGCTATGATGGACTAAAAGCTGCAAACAATATGCATGATGCTCATGACGATCCTCAGCCTTGTCAAGATCAAAGGTGGAAAGAGGAAATGGACATGAGGGATGATAGGACAAGGAAGGGTAATAGGACATGAAGGAGTATGACATGATATGATAGGATAAAACTTGCCTCCAAGTGTGGTGTGCAAGAAGTTCATAAATTACACATGATGCCTGTTTGCCAGGTTTTCATCACGGTACTTTCCCAAGGCACCTGTTTGCCAGGTTTTCACCAGTGAACGAATTATTTTTGCTTTACTTTTTTTTTTCTTTTGTCTTTTGTCTTTTTTTTTTTTTTTTTTTTTTTTCAATTTTGACTTTTTCAATAGAAGATGGACACATGATAGGGGATGGAAGAAGGACTCAAGCATCTTTTTTTTTTTTTGGATACTAGCCTTGAAAAAAAATGGACCATGACCTTTAAAAGTATGCTCAAAGACGTTGGTAGGATAAGGACATGGAAAAAGAGATGAAACTAAGGCAAAGTTTTATGCAAAGGATTGGATCAGAGGGATGGAAGGATGGAAAATATGCATTGGATAATGGATAGGGTATTGGAAGAACTGTGCTTGAGTGGATAGAAATGTTGGCAAGATCGACATTGGCACACACCTTGAGGGGTGATGGATTGATGGAGGAAGAGTGGGTTTCAGATTGTGAGATTTTGAGGAAGGAAAGGCTATGGATTTTGGGACATAAGTGCCCAAAATGGATGAAGAAGGTGATGGAGGGACAAATTTGAGAGGTTTGGATGGAGAAATAACAATTTTGGATGCCAAGTTGGATGTTTCTTTAGGCTTTTGTTCTTCAAGGAGCCGCTTAGGGATCCACATGGTTTTTTATTTTTCATGCTTTTGTGGTTCCTTGGAGTGCATTGCTTGCACAAGGGATTTAGGAACCCATATAGATTTTAACTTTGCTTTATTTTTCTCAATGGGCCTTTGTGGCCTTTTGTATATTTCTTTTTCTTTTTGGATCATATTTTTCTTTTCTTTGACATGTTGATCATTGAATACATGTGGATTTCTAGACTTATGACTTGTATACTTGGCATTCAAATTGCTTGGAGGGGGAAAGGAATGCATGGATGGATATGAATGAAATGGAGTTCTTTTGGATGGATGGAATTTACTCAAGGATGTGTGCCTTTGCTGATGTTGCATAGGAGATGGAGGGATATAGGGACCTAGAATGGATGGAAGTGATGATGGGGAAGGTGGACATTTGGATTTTGACTTTGAAGGGATACCAGCGCCTTGAGTGTGAGCTCTGTAGCCATGACCATTAGTATATTCTTTGATATGGAGAGGTTCTTGCTCATGAAGGTCTACTCCTTTGCCTTTATGAATATCTTGACTTATAGGATACTCTTTTCTTTGGGAAGAAGACGCAAGTCCATTATGAGGTGGATATGATATGAGAGAAATAATGAGAGCTTGAAGTGGATTGGATTGGACCAAAGTGGAAGAACCCATTATGCATGTTGAGGGTTCATGAACATCTTGCACTGACACATTAGAATCATTAGGGGTATCAGGATCACTAGGGGGACTAGGATTGTGTAGTGGACATGGTTCAATGACAGGCTCTTCAAGAGATGGAATGGGAGAAATAATGGGATCATCAAAAGAAATGCGATCTTGGAGTGGATATGCTGGATTAGGATGTGGAGATGGAGGAACAAGTGGATCTTGTGGAGGATTTAAAGGCATAATTTGATCTTGACAAGGAGGAAGATCATTGGAATCCTCTTTAAAGGTGCTTTTCTCTTGACTTTCAATGGGATCATCATAAAGGATGGAAAGGATATCTTGATCTTTCTCAGGAAGTGGAATGTCAATGGGATTGGAAAGGACATTTTTTTCATGAAATGGAAGGGGATCGTTTGGGATTGGATGAACTGGGATATCTTGATCTTGCTCGGGGAATGGAGTGTCAATAGGACTTTGGATAGGATGGACAAGAATAGGGGAATCATCATGAGGGTTTGGGAACATGGGATCTTGGTCAACAATTAGATGGGATAATAAGGTTTCGGGATCTTGATCTTGATTTTCTTTAGGACTTATTTCTTCATGCTCTAAATTATCCTCTTGATAGGGGGTTGGACTTTGGATATGCATGGAGGATTCTGACAAGGAATCAATACTTTGGCATGAAGGAAATGCACTTTGAACATTTGTGATGGATTCTGGCAAGGAATCAATGCTTGAACATGAAGGAGAGGGACTTCAAATGGGGTCCTCTAAAACAGGTAATGGCAAGAAAGTGCATGGTGGCATTGGGTCTTGTATTTCTGAAACATGACAAGGACGTGCATCATGAATTGGATTATCTTGGCAATCAATTATGGATAGCCCTTGGGTAATTGCATCCTTGGGTGTATTGTTTGATGAGGACAATATAGAAGGTTCTTATGAAAATTCTAGAGGTGTAGGGATAGATGCCACTGGAGAGTCCATTTGTTTACGGGGAGATGAGGCATTGCTAGACATAGTTGTATTATCTTGATCTTCCTCAAAGAACTCACTTGGTAATTTCCTTAAGATCATTGCAATAAAGCCACCTTTCTTTCGAGGTTTTGACATGATTGGATCTGGAATTTGAACTTGTTTTTGGTTTGATGTCATGTTTTGATATTGGACTTGGTTCAATTGTTCCGACATGTTTGAAACTTGGGTTCGTGTGTGCTATAACCTTTGTTTTTGAATGTTTGGTTGTTGTTGTTGACATTGATATGTTGATTGAACTTGTTGATATTCCACCATTGGTTGAACTATTTGTGGACATTGTATAGTTGGTTGGACATATTGTTGAAATTGAACCATTGGTTGTGTTGGTTGCATATGTTGGACAATTGGTTGAGCCATTGGTTGTATTGGTTGAAAATCGGATTGATAGTAAACACCTTCTTGTTCTTGTTGTGGAGGCACATAATGTTGAAATTGATGTTGTCTCTTTTCTTGAAATTGTTTCATCATCTCTATTTGGGAGAGGAGAGCTGGTATGTCTGATCGTTCAAGAAGAGATCTTACATCAATTGGCTCAATATTTGGATTTCAACCTGGAAGTTTTCGAAACGTTTTGGACATTTGTGATCTATTCTTCGCAATGTTTTTCACTCTTTGTTCCAAAATCTCATTTTCTTGAGCTAGTTTCGCTTCTAGTTTTTGTATTTGGACATTTACATCATTATGATAAGTTTGACCAATGCTGCTTTGTTGTTGGGCTGGATAGAATTGTGATTGCCTTGGATTAAAATTCGATTGCATTGTCGGTTGATATGTCAAACTTTGTTGCATCATTGGTGCTAGGAACCTTGTTTCAATAGACATGTCACTATGCAAATGCAATATTTTTGGAATTTTTTTTTTTCAAAGACAATATATGATATGCAACTGAATGCAACCTAAATAGGTGAAAATGCAATCTATGGCAAGAATGCAACCTATGTTTTTGGTTGTTTTTCAAGATTTTGGACAAACTTTTGGAATGCAAATCTAAAAATGAGACCCTTAGGCAATTGAAATGATGTCTAGACCTCAAAGGACAAAAGGACCAAGTGACAATAGGACAAATTGACAATGTCTCACCTATATGCTTGGATACTAAGCTAGGTTTGACGAAATGACATTGATGACAAAAAGACAAAAGTTTGATAAGGTCTAGACTTCCTAACAATGACTTAGGGTTTATCAAAGATTTGGATTACTCAAGTATGACAAAACCTAATTTTGGCACTATATGAAAAGGGACATTACTATGCAAGTGACCTTAATATGATATGATAATGACCTAAGCTTAATGAAGAGACCTAGGGTAAGCAATGTAAATGTATGACAATGATATGACTTTAATGCAAGAGGACATATGCAAATGGATGACTCTTATTGATATGAAAAGGAGTATGACTTAGGTGACACCTAACCTTGGTACTTGACAATGAACTTTGCAAAATGCAACCTAGGATGAACCTAAATGTAAGTGACGTGAATGTTGAGACAAGATTTTGAACAATATTTGACAACCATGTTTGAAGATGAATTTTGAAGATTTGTTGGATGAAATGCTCTTATGTTTAACCTTGTTTTGAATCAATTTGTCTTGTTTTTGAAATGAGATGCAATTCAACTTTTGACAAACAAAGAAGAAAAGATATTTCAACATAGACTCAAAACAATCATGCTCATTCACACATTTCTTATGGTAGGCAAGGACATTAGGTACTTGAGAGGTAGACTCATTATGAGATTCAAGGAGAATACATAGATGCTTGACCCCATGGGCTCCCCTCCACGGCACTCACTTCTCAGGGTAGCCAAGCATCAATCCCCATGGAAATCTCCCCATGGCGAACTTAGTATCTCTTCCAAGTATCCGAACTTGTCCTTCTCAAGCAACTAGAAGGGTTTTTGGCCTCTAAAAACAAGGTGTTTAGTAAGGATTTCTATTAAGCATTACTCCTTGATGTCACGCAAGCATGATTGAGACATTAAGCCCATCAAGATACCAAACAAATGTAGTCGCGCAAGCATTATTTAGACCAAGAGGCCCTACTTAGATGTTGATATGAGAAAGAGTCCAAGGGTCATCACTTCCCAAGTAACTGTAATTCCCACGTAATACTTCCTTCAAAGCTTTCGCTCATCGGGTATTTTTTTATAGTGAGTTAGAATGCTAAGGAATTCTAGATGTACTCACTTTGGGTCATTCCCTTCTCACAATTATCACTTGCTTGCCAAAGCAAAGTGGTCGGGAAGGCAAGCCCTCTAAAGGAGACACACAATCAAAGACACGAGCATGGTATCGAAGATCTGGATTTCTGATCACCCTAAGAAGGATGAGAGCATACTCTCCTACTCCAATGTCACACTCAACAAGCAAAGCAAAAAAACATATTCATTCCAACCTATTTAGAAATCATACTAGGTGCCTAAAACATTAATGACAAACACCAAGTTTAGTTGTTTCTCCAAGGCAACCTGCAAAACCCAAGTTAGAGGTTTGATTTGTTGTCTTTGACTATCGATTCTGCATAACAAATGTTAGTAGTTTGATTTATTGTCTTTGCCATACATATGCCAAGATTCTGCATAGATAATTAGTACCAAAATCCAAAGTACAGAAAACAGAATGCAAAAACTAAACAAATTTCAAGTAAAACACTACATTTTTACCCCTGTTCTGGACTTTACACAGGCGCAGAAGTCATGACATAGGCGCAGAAGTAATGACATAGGCATAGAATGTCTTCAACATAGGCAGAGAATGCTCAACATAGGTGCAGGTTGCTTCACACAGGCGCAAAAGTCTCCAGAAAACCCTGCACAACCCTGTTTTTGGGTTTTTGGCCTACAAAATCAACTTGAAAGCACTCCAAAACATAGTTAAAGGGTTAGATGGTTAGTGCTCACATCAGGTTCACCAATTAATGTAGCATAGGAAATCAGAAATCATCACAAGCATTATAAACATACTAATCATTGTCTAATCACAAAAAGCACAAATGCAATGAATCTATCCTAAACAACACTCAATAGAGACATGAAATAAAAGCATTCAAAATCAAAGAAATTATGCAAACCATAGACACAATTTGAATGCTCCTTCATGTGGCTCCATTGTTCTTCTTTCCTCTTCAAATGGTTTGGTTGTGGATCTCACCTACAAGTGCACATACATGATTGAAAGCAAGTAGACAAGATTTTTGATCAAGAGTACTAGAAATTCGATAGTCTGATTAAGGATTATTCTCATTATTAGCCAAGATTGAAGAAATTCATCCAATTTATAGAAGAATTGGAGAGATGACAAGATTAGCATGATAGTGATTCGAATGGAAATTCAAATCAAGAATAGCAAAATTATGACATGTCTATGACAAATTGCTATGCAAGGATTTATGACAATTTATGACAAATTTCTATGCAAGGATTGATGACAATTTATGACAAATTTCTATGCAAGGATTGATTGATTGTCAATTATGACAAATTATGACAAATTTCTATGTCATTTCCATGAATTTAGGAGAGAAATAGGAGGAAATTGAAATTAGGAATTAGAAAATTGAGAAATTTAGGAATTAGGTAAATTAATTAATAATTTGTCATTTATTAATTAATTCACAAAGAGGAATAATTAGCCAATTAAATGAACATTTAATTGCAATGAGAAGACTTAGGATAAATAAACAATTTATTAATCCTAAAGGAAGAAATGACAAACCAGGTTAAATGATTAAATCACGAAACCCTAGAAGATGAATTAGGTCTTGAAAGATAATTGACTCAATTCGATTTGATTTTGGATTGATAAATGACCAATGTGATAAATGATTTGATTAATAAATACACCAATTGACGAGGAATAATGACAAATTGATCCAAATTGACATAATTGAGACAGACAACAATCGATGACAAATCGATCGCCAAATGACAAGATTGACAAGAGGACAAGAATCGATGACAAAATAGATTGCAAAATGACAATATTGAAAATGACCACGATCAATGACAAATTGATCGCGAAATGACAAGATCGAACATGAAAACGATTGATGACAAATCGATTGTTAAGAGGACAAGATTGAAGGATTGATGATAAATCGACAAGATTGATAAGAGGACAATGATCGATGACAAATCGATTGCAAGATTGACAGGAGGACAAAACCCTAATTAGGATTGACGATGTCCAAAATGATGACAAATAAGCACGCACATTGATGCAATAGGATAAGATCGATTAAAATCATGATTGGATAGTGTTGTCGACAAGACCAAATTCGAGAGCTAGATAAATCAAGAATGTAGAAGAATGACTCGATGTTCACAAATGATAAAAACCAAGTACGAATCATAGGAGAAATGTTAATGCGACGCACAACCTAAAATGAGGCAATGCGCAAATGTTAAAGTATGACTCCGCAAGTGTTGACCATTTTAGGTGTCTACAAAACCTAACCGATAAGGGTTCAAAATTCTACAATGACATTTGTCAACTAAATCCAATATAATGTTAAAGTCAATTTTAATTTCCCCAAACCTTTAAATTTGACGATATATTTAATCTGGCCAACATTGCCCTCAAGGGCTAAGAATTCTTTAAAATAATTAATAATCTTCAATTATAAATTATTTTCCCAATTTTAACCTTAATTTCCATAAATATATATTAAATAACTATATAATTTCCCTAGCTGAATAAATTAAATCAACTATGCAATTAATGTAAATAACGTTAATCCCTTCCATTTTAAATTATATAAAATAGACTATAATAAAATTTAATTCTCTTCCAAATCGAATTAATGAGATTTAATTAATTAACACATAAGGCCAAAATTATATGGGGGAAATTCTTTTCAAATTTGAAAAGTATTTCGCCGCCCCCCCTTTTTTTTATTTTAACTAAATTTTAAATCTTAAACCCTAACTAGGGTTGAGGAAAATTTCCTTATACTTTAGTTAAATTCCTTAAAAAAAAATTTATTATTCTTAAAATGCTAACCCTAACCCAAATTGAAAATTTGGGTTAGGGTTGCATTTTCTTCGTATTGAAAATCCTCTTCTATTTTCTAATTAACTTATACCCTAGCCCAAAATGGGTTAGGGTTTAATATATTATATTTTTTTTTGTTTAGTGGTGTGTGAGTTTGTGTGTGTGCAGGTACAGGGCTGAGCTAGGGCACGACGACAGCCATGGAGAGGTGAAAGCCGAAGGAGGGAGAAGAGGGCTACGGGCAGAGGTGGTGGCACGGGCTCCCCTGGATGCCACTATGCATACACATAGTGGTGGGCAACACTGCCACTATGTGCACACATAGTGGTGGATGGTGTCACCACCGCCCACTCTGTGTAGCATAGTGGCGGCCGCGGCCATTCCACTATGTCTACACACAGTGCAGTGCCTCCCACACTGCCCCACTGTGTGTAAACATAGTGCCTCGGCCGTGAGCTATCCACTGTGTTAACACACAGTGGTTTGGCCGATACCCCCCCTGATTCTCCTTTTTTTTTTTTTTGTTTATTGTTATTTTTGTTTAATATATATATATATATATAATCATGTTCTGAACATATTTTTAATGTTTTCATTGCGTATATTTTTAAATGCAGGAATAGATATATATATATATATATATTTATATTTATATTTATACATATATATATACATATATATATATATGTATATATATATATATATGTATATATATATATATGTATATATATATATATATGTATATATATATATAAATATATATATGTATATATATATATAAATATCAAGCTATTAGGGTTAGAAATCTCTCTGTTTTTTTTTTGAATAAAAATATACATAAGCATGCAGTTCTCTTTTTTTTAATAGCAATATATGTATCTACCTTTTTTTTTGTATTTTTAAGACTTGCCGGAATGGATGAAATAATGTCAGCATTTCAGTGATTTTGTGTTTCCTTTCCTAGGTATGATTTATTTTAATATGCAGCATTAAGAATTTATCATAGCAACTAAAATACCTAGCATGCTAACTATCTCATATTGTTTATCTCAATACAAATTATTACATCTAGGTTCCTTTTCTTTCTGCAATACTAAGGAGGAAGAAAAATAATAGAATATAAAAGTTAAAACAACAATATATTTCTTTATAGTTATGCTAACAGGTTTATCTATAGTAAATTAATTTTGTTTATAGGTTAGTTTTCAGCTATGCCTAAACGGAGATATTAATGAT
Organism: Cryptomeria japonica; assembly: GCF_030272615.1. NCBI lineage: Eukaryota > Viridiplantae > Streptophyta > Pinopsida > Cupressales > Cupressaceae > Cryptomeria > Cryptomeria japonica. The sequence goes on from NC_081415.1 coordinate 319,269,719, forward strand.
AGTATAACAGTATTTAAATACTGCAGGAAATTACTTAATCACGCATTGCTTTTCTCCCTTTTTTTTTCTCTTTTTTTTTCATTTCTTTTCTTTACTTAAAATTGAAGAATAAACAAAATAACAAAATTCATTATGAGACAGAATTTAATAGAATCTATAGCAGCATTATAGATTATAGAATTTAAATAAAAGGCACCTTTTTTTTTTTTTCATAGAATATTTGAATACAATGGCCCACTATTACAATGGGTGAAATACCCCAACTGGTCTCTCATTCCTAATAATGAGGACTTGAATAAAAGATACATTTCTTTATTTTGAAATAAAAACAACATTGAGTTCCTTATTTACATTTTTGCAACAAAATATAGTATGACATTTCTTATTCCTTTTCTGCAACTGAATAAAATCTATAACCAAATAGAATCTGCAACTCCTAGCTTTCTTTCCTCTCTCCAAGCAACCTACATATAATCATAAGGCTGTGACCATGGGGTTCTCACCTCCCAACCTAAGCTTACTAGAAGCCACCCCTGAGCCTGGAGAACCAAGCCCTAGACAGGTTACACTCAAGCAAACACAATCAAACAAGGGGAAACCATACACAACAGACACTTTCCCTTCCCAAGCTAAAACTTCATCACCAAATGTGATGTTTTTACTAGGGTGGAAGTGGACCAAGTACCCATGAAAACACAACAAAGCTCATCTCAATCCCCTTATCCTTATGACCCCCAAAAGGCAAACATGCCATACTTGCTCCCCTTATGACCCCCGAATGCATAAATAGAACTATGCAGCAAGGGTCACATGGACAAACCCTTGAGATCACTCTCATGAAGAGAGCCTCTCACTCTAAGACTATCATACTTCTTCCACCCTAAATACCAATCTACCCTCCTAAGGGAAAGATGGTCTTGGACACTCCCAAAACACAACAATGCATAAACAGAAAATAAGCAATAAATCACACAAAGCTTTCACAAGTTCAACACAAATAAAAATACTACATTTTCCATTCAAGCATTCTACAATAGATTCTCAAGTACACAAGTAAGAACAAAAAACACCAACCTTGACTCTACCAAGGGTATTCTAGATGAAAGCTTGATGAAGACCAGCCTAATCCACAATTTTTTCTGCAACACTTAGCCAAATTTCCTATCCCAACTGGTTTTTCCTCCAAAAATTGTCCAAAATCTCCAAAGATGGAGAGTGGGTGATTAGCTCACTAAGCTTCAATTCCTAGCCTAAGAAGGCTTCTCTCACTCCTTCCAACCTCTTGGATAGAGTGAGGGACTCCCATGGTTGGTCTTCCCTAGGTCTTACACACTCCCTAACCAAGGCACCTAGAGAAGGGGAATGAAATGGGGAAGAGGGATTACACCTATCAAGAAGGTTGTCTTACCAAGGATGGCACTCCACTTTTTTGGGTGGTTAAACAAGCCCTAAGGAAAAGACACATGGCCAATTTTGGCCTTCACCCATAGGTACCCCATGAGGCCTAATAAAAATGCTCTAAAACTGACTCTAGGAGTTGATTTAACCCCTAGAAAGTCCACCTAAAGTTAACCTACGGGTCAACTCTGAGTTGACCCTCCTTGTGGCTCACTAAACTAGATTTCTTAGTTCCTTCAAGGATATTTAGGAGATATAACAATTAACAAAAATAAAACTCTCCAAAGGTGACATGACAAATTGCCAACACAACATACAACATAGGTGTCAAGTGACACTACAAAATAATTCCACATCACAACTACACACATGGAAATTGTCCCTTGACTGATTTAAACAATTCAATAAATAGAATTTACACTCATGCAACATTTTACATTTACGAATAAAATACAATACATACAGGGTGTTGTCTCTCCAAATAGACAACCTCTGGTTTTACGAACGTACATAAGACTAGGCTTGATTCTCCATAATATTTCCATGGTCACATGGATAATTTCCTGCGCATCTCAATTTAAACATTAGTACTTTCCAATAGCCTCATATAATATAAAACACATAATTAAGAATATAATATAATCATTCTGCATCAAATTGACATTATACAATACAATTGCCACATATCAAAGCAATTCACATAAGAAATTCATCATAATCCTTGTAATTTAATCCTATTATAAGATATGCAAACATATTTCTAGCATCATAGTAAAATCTTGCAAATCAGATAATGACATACATCGTCACAATGTTACCCTATTCTAGGATCATATAAAATTCTATATCAACAAAGCATAGAAATGAAGCATCAATATATATCAATGTAACCAAATTCGTGGGACCATATAAAGTTCTATAACCATAATGTATCAAATTAAAGCATCCATAATAGTTCCAACATGAAAATAGCTAAAAAGATAGGATGTGTCGGGGTAGGGCCTCACAATGTGTCAAACAAGAAGGCTCTTGTCTCCCGCTTTGATAATTTCAATGAGTGGATTATTGACAGTGGTTATTCTCACCATATGACTGGTGACCGGAGTAAGTTTCTTTCTTTGGAAGAGTATGATGGTGGTGTGGTTCATTTTGGTAATGATGTACCATGTATGGTTTAAGGTAGAGGGTCTATCTCTCTGAATGGAAATAGTAGTGATGACAATGTGTATTGGGTGGAAGGTCTCGGGAACAACCTTTTGAGTGTTGCTCAACTAAATAATAATGGACTCACTCTAGAATTCAAAAATGGAGTGGGCAAAATCAAAGGAAAGAGAGGTGAATTGATGGCTATCGGTATGTAGACCAAAGGTAACCTATTTCAGCTAAATGCTAATGTTAGTACATGTCATATGGCTAAGTTTGAAGACAACTGGATATGGCATAGGAGACTCTGCCATGTAAACTTTGACAATATTATGAAGGCCAATAAGATCAAGGCAGTTAAAGGATTGCCGGTGCTGAGCAAACCAGAAAATCCTTTGTGCAGAGAGTGTCAACTGGGGAAAATGTCTTCCTCAACCTTCAAAGGTAAATCTTTTACTGCAGAAAATTTACTTGATCTTGTGCATACTGATTTGTGTGGTCCTATGAAAACTAGGAGTGTGCAGGGAGATAGGTATTTTATGATTCTTACAGATGATTTCTCAAGAATGATGTGGGTCACATTCTTGAAGGATAAGGCTGAAGCCTTTGGAAAGTTCAAAGCTTTCAGAGCACTAGTAGAGAAGGAAAGTGGTAGAAGAATCAAATGTCTTAGAACTGATCAAGGAGGAGAATTCACTTTCGGTGAATTCAATAAATATTGTGAAGAGAATGGCATCAACAGGCAAGTGTCTACCCCCCGAACTCCACAACATAATGGCTTAGTAGAGAGGAACAACCAGACTTTGGTTGAAGCAGCTAGAACTATGTTGATCCAAGAAAAGGATGGTCACACCTTTTGGAGAGAAGCAATGAGCACTGTAGTCTACACAATGAACCAGGTACTCATCAAGAAAGGAAAGGATAAGAGTGATTATGAGTACTGCACCAGTAAGACACCAGTGGTAAGCTACTTTAGAGTGTTTGGTAGCAAATGTTATATCAAGAGGAGTGAACATCAAAGCAAGTTTGATGCTAAATGTGATGAAGGAATATTCCTAGGGTATTCCACAAAGAGAAAAGCTCTCAAATGTTTCAACAATAGGACTCAGAGAATTTTTGAAAGCATCAATGTTAGCATTGATGAAAACTATGAGAAACCTAAGGAAATTGGCAGAGAGCATGTAGGAGATGAATTGATAGTAACCTTTAAGGAACTGGTTGCAAATCAGCCTAGTACTAGTAATTGTGCTCGTACACTGGTGGATGCTGATGTTGATGAAGATGAGGATGAAGAAGAAAAGCAAGAGGAATATGTTAAGAATGTACCTAGGTATGTAAAACTCAATCATGATCCAAAGAAGATCATAGGAGACAAAGATGCCAAAATTCTTACAAGAAGAAAGGTCAGAGAAAACTCATGTATGATCTCTGAATTTGAGTCTAAATCATTCAAAGAGGCACATAAAGATGAAGACTGGATCAAGGCAATGGAAGAGGAACTTGATCAGATATAGAAGAATGGTACATGGTCTTTGGTACCCAGATTGGAGCATAAAAATGTCATTGGAACCAAATGGGTCTTCAAAAATAAATTGAATGAGGATGGCATAGTGGTAAGGAACAAAGCCAGACTAGTATGTAAAGGATATGCCTAAGAAGAAGGTGAAGAATATGGAGAAACCTTTCCTCCAGTAGCAAGATTGGAAGGAGTTCGTATGCTTCTTGCATATCCAGCTTTTAAAGGATTCAAGGTATACCAAATGGATGTAAAATCTGCATTTCTAAATGGAATACTTGAAGAGGAGGTGTATATAGAGCAACTAGATGGGTTTGCCCTATCAAAAGATAGTGACATGGTGTGTAGGCTACATAAAGCCTTGTATGGTCTGAAGCAGGCACCTAGAGAATGGTATGAATGCTTGCACTCCCATCTTGTGAAGATTGGATTTGAAAGAACAAGTGAAGATAGCAATATCTACTTGAATTCTGAAGGAGATCAGATTCTGATCTGTGAAGTATTTGTTGATGACATAATCTTTGGTGGAGATGACAATATGAGTCGTGACTTTGCAGATGAGATGAAAAAGGAATTTGAGATGTCACTCATAGGGGAGATTAAGTTCTTTATTGGACTGTAGATTCAGCAAATGAAAGATGGAATCTTTATTACTCAGTCCAAGTACGTCAAAGAGGTGTTGAAGACCTTTGGCATGGAAGACAACAAACTGGTTGGTACACCAATGGTGACTAGTTGTAAACTATCAAAAGAGGATGAATCAGCATTGGTAAATGAGAAGGATTACCGATCAATGATTGGTAAGTTACATTATGTAGTGCATAGCAGATTAGACATTGCACAGGCAGTGGGTATTACTGCTCGGTTTCAGCAAAGCCCAAGAGAATCCCACTTGGTAGCAGTCAAGTAGAATTCTTAGATATCTGAAGGGAACTATTGACTATGGATTATGGTATCCATACAATGATGATTTCAATCTGAAAGTGTTCACAGATGTTGATTGGGCTAGTAATGTGGATGACCGAAAGAGAACAACTGGTGGTGCATTCTTTCTCAGTGGTAGACTAGTCTCATGGATGAGTAAAAAACAGAGTTGTATGTCTCAGTCTACAGCAGAAGCAGAGTATGTTGCGGCTTTTATGAACTACACCCAGACTATTTGGATGAAGCATGTATTGAATGGCTTCAAAGTTCCTGTATCTAAACTGGTAAGTATATTTTGTGACAATACAAGTGCAATTAACATTTCCAAGAATCCAGTTTTACATGCTAGAACCAAGCATTTTGAACTCAAGTATCATTTCTTGAGGGAAAAGGTTCAGAACAAAGAGGTGGTATTAAAATATGTTTCCAGTAAGGAGAAGTTAGTAGACATATTCACCAAGCCTTTACCAAAGGCTACTTTTACCTATCTGAGAGGTGAATTAGGGGTGTTACCCCTTCAAGAGGTAATCTAAAGTTTTGTGCTCCACATCAGTCAGATCTTACTTTGCTATATCTTTTCAAGATTGATGTGTTGAAGAATGCTACTCCTCAGGGGGAGCAACATAGTGGAACAGGGAAGCTTGTGCCTCCACTTTGGCATTGTTGTCAAAGGGGGAGAAGATGTGAAGTGGAAAAGATATCTGTAGTATTAAGGAGAAGATGTGATGCAGAAAGAGAGATATCTTTGTATATTTCCATCAATGCCAAAGGGGGAGGTTGTTGGCATATGTGCAAAATATGTTGACATGATGATATTGTGTTGTTATTAATGTCAATATGCTGAAAGAATAAACCAGTAATATGCTAAAAGAGAACTGGTAATATGCTGAAGAGTGAACCAGTAATATGATGAAGAGTGAACAGGTTTATTGGAGTTAAGCAACTGGCAAAGTGAACTGGTATAATGATGAGAACCAGTATATGTGCAAAAGGTGAAGAGGTACATTTGTCCAAGTGAACCGGTATATGGAATGTTTTCTATCAAGGTTTAATATGGTATGACTACCAGTTGGTAGTCTCAGCTTCAGGGTTTCCGGTTCAAGTGTTTTGAGCCTGTGTGATTCAACCGATGGCATTGTGTGATGAGTTAGCATTGTAATGGAGATCAGATCGTGTTGCCACATCAGCCTCATGCACGTGAAGGATCTTGCATGAAGGATATTTATCCTATCTATCTCAAGAATGTGTGAAGTCTATGCAAATAGTGGAGAATGCATGATGGATTATCACCTCCAAGAAGCGGTGAAGAATGAACGATGGAGAATGTCTTGAGATCTATTCAAGACCATTGTATTCAAATGCAAAGTGATTCAATGGTCAAGATTGAACTGACTAAATTGCTCAACCTAAATGTTTAGGGTTTAGGGTTTATGTTACCGACCTATCTATTTCCTATAAGGTCGACATTGTGTTTCATGTTGAAGTTGTTGGCAAATGTTGTGTGTGTATCTAAGTGCAAAGATATGTGATTATTGCCCGACCAGATAAGAGGGTTGATACCTGCAGAGTGTGTATGCAGAAGAAAGGAACTAAAGCAGGTCTGCATTGGCATTGAGTGCTATTACCAGATCATTGTAATACCTATTGATCTCTAATCACTTCAACAGTTGGAAAATCCCTTAATAGGGTAACTTTAACTAGCTTGCTATAAATCCTTTAACAAGGTGACTCAAAGCCATTAAGTTCATAAAATCCTCTAACAAGGTAACCCTTAACAGGGTTTAACCCTTAACCAGGTATTCTAGCCATCCCTTAACCGATTGATCCCTAACAGGATAGGTTCCTAATAGAACCTGTTGTAACAGTCTTTAACCAGACTAGGCTTCTAACAGAGCAAACTTCTAAAGAGTTCAAAAATAGCTTGTGGGTATTCATCCCCACCGTGTTTTTTCCCAGTTGGGTTTCCACATGAAAAATATGTGTGTCATATGTGATATCTTTTTCATGTGATGCTATGTTGTTTTCTGTCAAGCGGTGAATCATGTTGATCTAGCATGATTTTATATTTCTGATGATAGAATGTCTGTTTATGCACAAGGATAATGTGAAAATAAGGGTGTAGTTTGTGTGGTAAGATAAGTGTTTCCATTTTATATCTTTCACAATGTCATTGTGCTTAACCGGTAGTATTTTGGTTTATGACTGGTGTTAGTGATTGCCAGTCAAGTTCACTATTTGTAGTCAAACCAGTTTAGGAAAATTTTTTGTACTTGTACTGATTCACCCCCCTCCTCTCAGTACCGGTTTGGTACTCATCATTTTATTATCATTGTCATCCTTCCTCGAGCTTTGTAGTTGCCTTTTAATGTTGGACCAACCACCAATGACCTTACTGACATACCACACCAACCTATGCATGCATGCTACTTCACCTTCATGTCGCACCTTTATCGACATCCATGTTAGCTCACAATGTCAGCTTAACTTGGTCACTGACTAGTAGCATACAACTGAGTTCATCTATCAGTTCACACACATTGTTGGTTATACCATAACTGGTCTTCCTTCACCCTAGCACTTTGCTTCTCTTTCAGTGGATTACCTAAACTAGT